>NW_024583015.1:81901-86895 GCF_018398535.1 Haplochromis burtoni
CACACACACACACACACACACACACACACACACACACACACACACACTCCGTTAGCTGAGTCCATGTGCTCCACACCACTGCTTCTGTGAGACGAATGCTGCTCCATGGACAGGCTGCTGCACTGGTCCCTTTAAACCACTGTAAACTGTAAATGTTAAATTATAATTTCTCTCAGTCCTCTTAGTCTGAAGTGTATATTTATTTTCTTCTTTTATTTCTGTTTATTGTTGTTTTTTGTCCTGATGTAACCGGATACAGCAGAGATGACAATAAAGTTTGACTTGAAATGGTAAAGAAATTATTAGTTGATGAGTTTGTGATCGATCGTTAACTGCTGATTATTTTGACCTCATTCTGATTTCTGTGTGGTTTCACATTTATTTTGTTTTATTATTCTTATAAAGTATAATGAACTCGTTTATTTTACTCTGTGAAGCCAATTTTATTCTAACATAGTTTTTCACTGAATTTTCTTTCAGTGATTAACTGTGTGTTATTTTCTCCACCTGGTGTTTCTGTTTCTCCTGGTGTCTAATGCTGGGCTACACTGCGCGATGTTTTTCATTAGTGTTATTCAGCTCCTGCTCAAACTGCACGATTGACTCGCAGGGGTTAGAAGTTCATAGGTCACGATGCTCTGATGCGACCTGAGCCACACTGTGCGTCCGTAACATGAAGGTTATCGCTCTCCCTCTCTGTCTCTCACTCACACCACCACCAGCTTGGCTAAATTGCTGATGAAAAACACGATCAGCTGTGACTGAGCAGCATGTAGATCCAACTATTTTCACGGTCGTTGTGGTCGTGATCATTTTGTGAGGCCACATCAAAAGTTGTGCCTCCGTCGCTTGTGTCCCGATCACAGGCTGCACCGCTGCTCCGTCTTTTTCGCTGACACTTGTGTTTGCGCGTGCGCAGTGTGAGAAGCTGCGCTGACACCCTCACGACGGTCGCGAGGATTTCAAATCAAGCGATTGATGATCGGGAGCTGGTCGTGAGGTGTTAATCGCGTCTCGTTACCCCGCGTATACGACACGACGCACGATGAAGGCCAAAATCGGGCCGATCACCAAAACGGTCGCACGACTCAAAACGGGCCAAACGTCGCACAGTGTCTGCCCAGCATTACGCGGAGCTTCCACAGTGTGTTTGTCCAATAACAACAAGAGCCTGTTCTGGTCTGTATGTGTGAATCACGGAGGTGAAAAAGATTTTCTCCCCGTCGGGGAATCGAACCCCGGTCTCCCGCGTGACAGGCGGGGATACTCACCACTATACTAACGAGGAGTAGTTCTTTTCCTAATCCTGCAGTACTCGTTTTATCCACAACGTGTATTACCTGAACGCGACCATGACATAACTACGATGGTCGGCCTGCCCCCTGCTGTCTGACAGCAGTACTACAGCTGATAACAGCAGGAGGGGACATTTCGACAGTTTAGAAATCTTTTCACTTATTAAGAAACCAAACAAACAAAAACAAAAAGCAAACATGCAACCTCATAAAAAAATAACGGAAGTGAATAAAAACAATAAAACATGTAAAACTAACAGGTGTTTTCTGTACCTCGTGCCTGACGTGGACAGGTGTCTGCAGCCTGCATGGCCATGAGGCTGAGAGCTGTGCTGCTAACAGGCTCAAATAATATGAGATCAGAGCGTGGGGCAGACACCTCAAACACTCCACCCTCTCCGACTGACCCACAGCTGTCCTGCTGATGCTGACAATGGAGGCTCTCCTGCACACTCTGGTATTGGAGCTGCTGCTGTGACATGCTCCTCTCACAGGGAGCTGCTGCTCACTGGAGATTTCCTCATGTTGGACCATTCCCAGTAAACCCTGGAGCTGAAAACCCCAGCACAGCAGCCTGCGTGACGTCAACAAACCTGTTCAGCCATCTTTGTCCTGATGGTCGCTCTGAGCTCCACATGAGCTGCTGCTGCTGTGGGACAGGTGTACCTAATAAAGTGACAGCTCAGCGTGGTGAGACCTGAGCCAACGTTTTTACTGTTATCAGCAGCTTCCTTACAAAGTTCTGCAAACTGTGTGAAGCACAAGAACAAGGAAACAGGCAGAGCAGCCACTTTATTGGGTACACCGTTAGTCCAAATATTTAATCAGCCAATCACAGGCCTGCTCTCAGCATTTAGGCGGGTAGACATGTGGAGATGACCTGCTGGAGCTCAGACCGAGCATGAGGCTAAAAGCTGACTGAAGGTACGTTGTTGATGATGTCAGACAGGCGGAGTCAGTTACCTGAGTTACACTGAGTGACTTCTTCACTGTTTACATGAAAACTTTATTAAACACATTAAACACAGTCTGACGATGGAGTTTATTAACAAACATCGCTCCTGTCACAGCTCACAGAGGACACGTGTCACTCAGGGGCGAGGGCGTCCACCTGTGACATGAGTGACGTCACTCCTGAGGTGAGTGCAGCAGATTCATTTTGCTTCTTGTGCAGAGAACGTTCGACTGAGGCTTTCTGAGACGTTCCAGATGGGAATTCAAACACTTTCATAATCAGGTCGGTGTCACACGGCGCTGCTCTCCTCCTCCTTCTCTGATTGGTCTGGCCTCCTCTTTGCTTCCTGTTTGGACCTCCAGACTCCTGCAGGAACACAAACACACTTCCTGTCACAGATCCAGGCTTTCTCTGAGTTCAACAAAAACTAAACCTCAGTCAGAGATAACGGGGTCAGGGGTCAGGGTGGTGGTTGTCAGCTTTCAGGCCCTGAATGAATGTGATTGGCTGAACAGGTGTGACAGTGTGTAAATGATCAACGATGAGCCCGAGCTGACCCAGTGTTAGTCTCAGCAGTTATGCAGATGGAGTGTTTATAATGTTGGAAACCTGCAGTCAGCTGAGACACGAACACAGAAGTGTCTATGCTCATGTCTCGACAAAGCAGCAGCTTTACAAGAGTCAATAATGGAGGTGAAGAACATCACGCCTCCCCGTCGGGGAATCGAACCCCGGTCTCCCGCGGGGATACTCATACTGTGCAGTACCAGCTGTGACCACTAAATGACTGCATGTATGTGGGTGGCGCTGTTTACCACTCCTCCACAGTGAAGGTTTATTGTGACCACAGCTGCAGTACCGCTTTCAACCACAACGTGAACGTATAGGAGAGTGGCGCTGTTTCACAGGTTCGACAAAAACGAAAAAAGAAAAACATCAAAAACTGTTTTTAAATGTGTGCAAGCAGTGTGTGTGTGTGTGTGTGTGTGTGTGTGTGTGTGTGTGTGTGTGTGTACTGACTGTAAGCTGCGGTCAGCAGCAGAGCTGGGATGAAGACGAGGGAGGAAGCTCTCACTGTGTTTCCAACAAACGTCTGCAGAACGTTTACCTGCTGCTCAGCTGACTGTCAACAAACAAACAAATACAAATAAAAACAAACAAAGAAACACATAACACATCAACACATATACACAAAGTGTTTGTACCTGAACCAGAGCCACCACTGGCTGCGTGGTGTCGTCTCCTGTGATGTCACTTCCTGCCTCCTGGGCGATGTGACCTGGCCAACAGATGATGCTTATTTACGTCTGACTCGACCGCACTTTGTGTTCAGATTTAAAGATGCTGAACATGAGGACGTGTTTGTGTGACGCTCACAGGGTCACGGCTGTGACCTCACGTTAGCAACAGCTGCAGGGTAACGCCGCGTCACACAAACAGCTTCCTGTACTGACAGCATGAAGCATCAGCGAGCAGCTTCCTGAAGCTCCAAACGAACACTAAAATATAATTTCTCTTCCTTCTCTTTCTTTAAGTCCCAACTCAAAACTCACTAGTTCAAAATAGTTTATCCCACATAACCTCTCCACTCGGCTATTTTAAATGTGTCTTATGTCTTATGCTTTTATGATTGTGTAAACTGCTGGCTTTTATGTTGCTTTTTTCATTGCTGTGTACAGAGAGCTTGAGTGTTCTGAAAGGCGCTTTCAAATAAAATGTATTATTATTATTATTATTATTATTATTAATGACCAGCAGGGGGCGACTCTTCTATGAGTGTAAAGACATGCAGTGAGAAAGAGAACGGTACCTGTGGTGGTGTGCGGTGCGTTCAGGTCCCCGTCTGAGAGCTCAGTGTTTTCTGTTACGGCCACAGAGCGAGCTGCAGGCGAAAGACAAACAAACACTTTGAGAATTTCATGTTGTTTTCAGCGCTCTGAACAGGCATGTGTGGACGTACGGCTGCTGAGGATGATGAGGTGGACAGTGAAGGTCTGGTCATTGAAGAGTCCGGGCACCTGAACTCTGCAGTGGTAGAAACCCGAGTCTGACGGCTGTGAGTGGAAGATGGACAGAGAGGAGGAGGAGGCAGACACAGAGTACCTGCACAGGAGGGACGAAGGCCGGTTTTACTCCACGTGCTGACAGGAAGCTACAGTCTGCTCTGATGGGACGCACACCTGCGCTCACCTCTGTGACTTCCTGTAGGTGATGCGGGCTGCAGCGCTGTTGATCACAGCGTTGTGGCAGGTGAACAGTGAAGGTTTGCCCCGCCCCCAGCACACCTCCACTCCGCCCTGTTTGCCTGCCCCTGTGCGACACGGCAGCATCACCTTTGTCCCGACGTGGCCCACCACTGTCTCCATGGTGACCGCTGACACACAGGTCAACGCTGACAGGAAGACAAACACAGGAGTGAGTTAAAGAGACACCTGATGATGTCAGAGCGGACAGCCGATACTGGAAACCATCATCACCAGTCTGACTGAAGCTGCTGCTCCAGCAGACACGATGTCACGGCTCGCCGCTGAGCGCCGAGGCTTCCAGACGAGCTGCAAACACTGAGAGTCAGCCCCAGAAATCAGAAACGGTTTTAAAAACGAACAGCAGGAAGAAAGAATGTGAGTCGTGTTTTTTTGAACTCTTATTCATGAATATTCAGAGCACACAGCGGCAAACCGAACGAGCTTTCAGACAGGTAAATGGCCTGCATTTGTATAGCGCTTTACTCGTCCCCAAGGACC
>NW_024583015.1:88482-93251 GCF_018398535.1 Haplochromis burtoni
CTTCCTGTTAAAAGGGAGTTTTTCCTTCCCACTGTCGCCAAAGTGCTTGCTCACAGGGGGTCATATGATTGTTGGGTTTTTCTCTGTATCTATTATTGTACGAGCTACTGTGCAATATAAAGCACCTCGAGGTGACTGTTGTTGTGATTTGGTGCTGTATAATTAAAGCTGAACTGAACTGATTCAAGCGTGTCCACTGACGACCTGCAGGTGTGAGGTGTTTGTGGTCCGTCCAGCGCTCTGTCTGTGGTCTCATCTTTCCCACAGTCTGGAGTTTCTCCTGGTAAAACTTTAACACTTCGAGTTTTCCAAACAACAAAAAGTCCTGACAGCACCAGGTCCTCCTTAAATGACTGCTGTGGCCTCCGTCTGTAAACTCACTGCTTTCAAGAAGCGTCCGTGTCGCGTTGGACACATGAAAAGTTTGATCCTGACAGATTTTCTCCTCGGCTGCTTTAATTCCAGACTCTGACTTTTCTGTGAGGATCCAGGTCCAGCAGTCTCAGACAAACATCCACAGCCCAGAGGAGCTCTGAGCGACCCTGACCTACAGGTTACACTCACCTGAGAGGACGCAGACGGCGTGCAGCGGCGGCAGCATGGTGGTGTTGTTCCTGCTGCAGACAGACAAATGGATGAGCAGTCAGATGAGTCAGTTGTCGCTCTGACTTCCTCTTTCCACTCAGTTATTCATAGAGTCGTCTCGCCGGCACAAAACAGGCCGGAGGTCAGCAAACATGTTTGAGATGAGCCGTCGCACCATCAGAGCTCCACGTCGCTCCACCCCATGTCTCCATGTCAGAGTGTGCTCATGGCAATACTACAGACAGCATGTTCAGCAGGTTAAAGCTCACCTGACAATGACCTTTCACCTTTCATCAAACAAATGTCAATTTTGTTTTTGTATCTTTATTCTGAACAACAACAGAGAAAAAAAAGACAAAGTCAAACAATCACAAATAACTCAGCAGGAAGAAGCATCAGCTTATTTAACCCCACCCCCCTGTTTCCTAACTAACAGTAAGTAGTAGTCGACACTTTTTCTTCCTGTTACGTCCATCAGAAATATATTTATTTAAAACAACTTAAAGATATATATACACTCATGTAAACATACTCACACAGTGGTGATGGCAGCTACATTGTAGCCACAGCCACCCTGGGGCGCACTGACAGAGGCGAGGCTGCCGGACACTGGCGCCACCGGGCCCTCTGACCACCACCAGTAGGCAACGGGTGAAGTGTCTTGCCCAAGGACACAATGACCGAGACTGTCCAAGCCGGGGCTCGAACCGACAACCTTCCGATTATACGGCAAACTCCCAACTCTTGAGCCACGATCGCCCCGTATAAGTTGCAGTAAGTTGCAGATGTATGTCAGTGGCTCTGAGATTCCTTCTATGACCTTCTTTACAATCAGTGCATGTTTTATATTTACATGTTTACAGTCTCAATGATTTCTTTTCCCACTGCTGTGAGGAACATTTCTCTGCTGATGGCAGTGACTCAGGAATTCGTTCTGTCAGATTTGGTCCAATATTTGCAGAATCATTATTAAAGCTTTGACAGCATCAGCAGCTTTTTCCATTATGTTGCCAATATCAGTAAAATATTGTTTGCAGTGAGCTGTAACTCCGCTGGCCTGGTTTCGCATTCTGTTTAGAGTTTAAAGATGTTTCCTGTCAGTTTATTTCTGCTGCTGTTGATCAATAATCAATCTATCAATAACAGTGAATATTTTTTAAGGTGGAACTTTAAACATTTGGACCTGAGCAGCATCATCAGGTGTAATGTGCTGTACTATTCCTTGTTGCTTCATGGCAGCCACACTTGGTTGTGATTTCTGTGCTCTTGAGCAAAGAACCAGTTTTAAATGGTCTTTAGGCTCAGTGTTAGCAGCAGGTCCACCTGAGTTATGGCTCAGATTTACAACAAAACTCCCCAGCTAGCTTAGCTATTCATTAGAAAGCTAATGCGCTAACAGCTAACATGTTAGCAGCTCTTGAGCTAGCTAGCTTAGTCCAAGCTAGCTCGCCCACACACCTTGTCTTACCTTCAGTCTGGTGTGTCGCAGGTGAAGAAAGTCACAAATTGATGACAACGCAAATCCACGAAGCGAACGCAAGTGAGACGCAGCGAGCTTTAGAGTTTGTTTGTTTTGTTTCTTTTTAGTTGTTGTTTAGGTTTTTATTTTGTTTATTAGTTTGAAGGTTTTTAGTTTGGAGTTTATTGGTTTGAGTTGTTGCATACCTGCAGTGGGAGTCGAACCCACGCTGTGATGCTGACGCTCCGGGCTGGATGTAGCGTTGTTCCCTCGTGGACCATCTTCAGCGCTGATGAAGCCTCAGCAGGATGAAGCCTGACGCAGAAAACAGACTCGGGTCCTTCACTACACACCTGCACACAGTCTGAGCAGGAAAACAAGCCTCAGCACAGAAACTGAGCATGAAGGCTGCGTCCCCTGTGGAGGAGGAGTCCATGTTTGGTGCTCGTATAAGCCAATCAGAGCCTCTGAGGTGACGTGCAGATGCTGCAACTGTGCGGCTCTCTGTGGTTCACACTGCTGTTAGCTCAGGTTCAGGCTGGACCGGAGTCTTCAGTGGCTCAGCAGGTAAAGCAGCTCCCCCTGCAGTCATGAGACCACAGGTTCAACTCTCACAGCTCCCTGTTTTCTTCATGTGGTGACGTGTCCAGGTGTGCTCTGCCTCTCGCCCTGCAGCTGGGATGTAAAGTGAAGCTCGGCTGTGTTTTTGCTCTGCAGAGCCAAACAGGAGCAAACAGTAAAGCAGCGCGCTGTGACCTCACTGTCCTGTAAGCGCAGTAACCGTGGTGACAAGACACAGGTGCTGGGTGAGGGTCGTGTTACGTTCACTGAACTCCAAACTCTGCAGGATTCATTGACGATGCGCTCCCGCCCGGCCTCCCGCCTCCTCCGCCCGCAGTCATCTCCGTGTTACCCAGCAGGTGGAGGCTCGCCTCTCGCGCTCAGCCGCAGCTCAGATTTAATTCATGCTGCCGAGACGTTCACAACAACAACACGCCGCCTGCTGAGGAGGAGAGGGAGGTCAGAGCCTCGTTAACCCGGCGGAGACGGAGGGAAATCAGGTCGACCTCGTTACCCGCTGATGTCACTTTATTGGTGGTTGCCATGACTGCGACGATGATGGAAGCAGCATGTTTGTTTCTTTCAGTGTCTGAGACGAGGAGACGACACGTCCGTCTCCATCCGACCTGCTGATTCTGCAGCTGCTGCCATTAAACACCAAAGAAGAAGACGCACGGGGACGTGATGTCATTAAAAAAGCTCCAATCAAACACTTTGCACAACAAATGAACTCTTTAACCTCAAAAAGCGACGTGTAAGAGAGTTAATCTGATATGAATCGTGTCAAAGGTCACGACCCGAGAGGAATTCAAACCCACAACCCGACCACGGCCTGAAACCTGGAGCAGGAAACCAGCATCGACCACAAAGACCAGACCAGGAAGCAGAGACAGAGAATGAAACTGTGATGAATGACTGTGCCTGACTGTGTCTGAGCTCCCTGCTGCTGATCACAGATCAGCTTTAAAACTGAGTCAAATGCTGCGCGTGCGTTCAGGTTAAAGCCGTCTCTGACCCGGGAACGAGCCGGCGTTCAGAGGCAGGCTCTCAGCTTAATGAGCACGAGATTAGCATCGGCGTCGACGCCGTGAGCTAATGTGAGCACGGCGTCTGTGTCAGGCGTTTCTATGACAGCAGGTGTGAGTGAAGAGCGTGCAGCCGCACTCATTATGTCTTTATGAGACACCGTTAGCACATAATCAGTGTACACGACCCCACAGAGTACTCTGATTACACTCTGTTCCCACAGAGCAAATGGAAGAAACAAACCGAACAGTGACGTCTGTGGTAGCTGTGAGCTGCACTCAGACCTGCTGGATCCAAGGTCAACGTATCAGGATATCTTTAATGATCTGGCTTCACTGACAGTGTGACGCCGAGGTTCATCCTGCTGCCTCGGGGTCGAAGGTCACAGGGTTCAGGTTTGGCTCTGACCCTTTCTGCTCTGTCTGTAAGACTGATGAGGACAGGCTGCATTACTCCACCTGTCCGGTTGTTCTCTCCTCTCGGAGGCGATGGTGTGCGCTCTGTGATGTAGGACGATGCAGTCCTCGCCCAGGCAGACTTTAAATGGACGGATGTGGGAACAAACATCCACCTCCGCTGCGAGCAACCACGCTATCCCGCCCTCGCCCTGGTATTCCTGGACCAGGAGGCGGAGCTCGGCGTTCTTCCTCCTTCCCGGGGTCAGAGCTGCAGATGGTCCCAGCGGGTTTGTTTGGCATCCGCCTTCTTTCATAAAAGTTTTGTTTTGACGGGATGATCGACTCCACCTCCAGCATCGTTTGGACATGAGGATGAAGATGTGAACGCCTGCACAGAAGACGAAAGAGGAAACGTCCCCCGTTAATGAGGTGGTTGATGCGTGCACGTGTTTGCACTGTGACCATGCACGGGGAGGCCCCGCCCACTCACACTGCTACAGGGACCAGAGTCAGTCAGGATGTTCCTGAGCTAAGAGCTAAAGGGCGGCGCTGCCATAATGAGCCTCGTCCCGCCCCCTGATGTGGAGCACTGCTCATAACATGGAGTCTGTTTACGTGTCACAGCTGACATGACCCTGAGCCTGACTGTAACCCTAAAAACACGGTTTGAGTCTCAAACTGTTGGTCCCCACAGAGATATGAAAACACGCACACACACACACACACACACACACACACAC
>NW_024583015.1:93271-103089 GCF_018398535.1 Haplochromis burtoni
CACACACACACACACACACACATCAGAGGCCTGCTGTAGGAGGGAACAGCTTCAGGATGTAGAAGGTGAGTCTCTATTTTTCGCTCTTCACCCACAGACTTCCTGCAGGAACATTTGAGAGTTTGGCGGTTTGAGTGTTTCAGGTGGGGGCGATAAGACTGCAACACGATTCAAACCCACGCACACACACACACACACACAGACACACACACACGCTGAGGGATGAAGATGTCCTAAAACTGCTACAGAGTAGGAGTACTGCAAACACACACAGACAGTAATGCTGGACGGGTTCAATAAAAACAATCTGATAGTAATAAAGTTTATTTACTCAGGCTGTCCCTGCACACACAACATTCACTGATTTTACTCATTAACTGGAATCAGTGTGTGACGTCATCAAACAGTCCCGATCAAAAGTTCTGAAAATGTCAAAACATCCTGTTTTGCATGTTTGGATCTTCACAAGGTTGCAACTCGAGCTGCAACATGAAACAAGAAGAACCGAGAGTGAGACAGAGCAACGCTTACACTGAAGCTGGCTGTTTTACAGCTGATGCCTTTAAAAGGCCAAATCTGTGCAAAAATGTGGCTTCGTTGTCCTTTCCTGTCAGGATGCTCCCTGTTTGAACGTGGTCGGGTTGTTGAACCGCATGAGCTGAGGTGTTTTCTACACTCCACAGTGGAGGGGGTGGTTTTTCCTTCAGTGGAACATCAGGAGGTGCAGGGCTGTCAAACAGCTGCTGGCTGCGTCCAGATGTTGCAGAGAACATCCCTCCTGACTGAGGGCCCTCGTCTGTGTGGTAACCACTGGGTTTATCAACGGGACAACGCTACGACTTCTTCCAGGAGAATAACATCACTCTGTTGGACCATCCTGCGTGCTTCCCCTGATCTAAATCCAACTGAGAACCTTCTGGGGATGGATGGTGCAGGAAGTTTAGAAAAATGGACAACAGCTCCAGACAGTAGATAGCCCTTCGTGCACGCCGTCTTCACCACTTGGAGAAATGTTCCCATCACCTCTGGAAACGCTCGCATCAGCATACTGCAACTGAATTTTTGAAGTGATCAACAATAACGTGGAGCTCCTCATTACTGAGTTCATGTTTGGAGCTTTGGTTTCTGTTTTGGTTTACGGGTTTATTTGGAGGTGTGGTCCTAAACGTCTGATCAGCTGTAAAACAGCCAGTTTGTAAGCGTTGCTCTGTCTCACTCTCGTTTCTTCTTGTTTCATGTTGCAGCTCGAGTTGCAACCTCACCTGGACGACCAACTGCTCCAAGCTGGTCAAGAAGGCTCACCAGCGCCTCTTCTTCTTGAGGACTCTGAGGAAGAACCACCTGTCCTCAGACATCCTGGTGACTTCTATCGTTGCACCATCGAGAGCATCCTGACCAACTGTACAACAGTCTGGTACGGGAACTGCTCTGCCTCGGACCGGAAGGCGTTGCAGAGGGTCGTGAAAACTGCCCAGCGCATCGCCGGAGCACCACTTCCTGCCATAAAAGACATCTACAGGAAGCGGTGTCTGAAAAGGGCTGGGAAAATCATCAAAGACCCCAGTCACCCATCACATGGACTCTTCACCCTCCTGCCCTCTGGGAGGCGCTACAGGAGCCTCCGGACTAAGACCACCAGGTACCGGAACAGCTTCTTCCCCACAGCTGTCAGACTCCTGAACTCTGCCTCCTGACATCTGACCCACGTTAAACTCATGGACTGGACATACACACACCCACAGTGGACAACTGTACCCTCAAACACACAATAATAACATGGACTGAACCACCAATCACAACCACCAGCACTTTATACATCCTCTGTAGAAACTATCTACACCCTCACTTATCTTAACTGCACTACTGTATAGCTCTGTGTAAATAATCATTCTGTACATTCGATAATCTTTAATCCTACAACTGTTTACAACTTGCATAGTTCACATCTCTGTATAGCTGTATATCTCAGATTCTGTAAAGTTATTTATTTCATATTCTGTGTAGTTTTTCATATTTATATCCTGTTCATAGCCTGTACATAGCTTGTACTCACTACAGCCTGTACATACTTATAGTTATAGAATATTCACAACATACTTCATACCGTGTACATTATAACATAATAGACCCATTTCTGTAATATATTCACATATCTATATTATTGCTAATATATATTGTAATATATCTATATCACTAAAGCACTTCTGGATGGATGCAAACTGCATTTCGTTGCCCTGTACCTGTGCATGTGCAATGACAATAAAGTTGAATTCTATTCTAGTCTATTCTTTCCTAACCATGACCCAACTGTAACCCGACACTGAAACGACCGTGGCTCAGGGGGTTGGGAAGTGCATCTGTAACTGGAAGGTCGCCGGTTCGATCCCCGCCCTCTCTGTCCTGATTGTGGGTGTGGACCTTTAGCTGCAGTTTGCGGTCCTTGCCGATGAAGAGTGAACCCACAGAACCTGATTCTTAGTGTTTAAATCACATCAGTAACACAAACGATTTTCTCTTTTTTCACACAGTAAAAAAAGTTCTTCTCTTCTTACAGTGGAGGCGCCGTGCTGTGGTTTCATCACAGCGCTGTTTCCTTATAATGTGGAAAAACTGACTCGTGGTTAAAATGTCCCTTTTTTCCCGAAGATGTCTCAGAGATGAACGTTTCACATTAGGACGGGTCACAGGGTGGAGGCGTGCCTGCTCTCACCTGCTCAGGTGAAGCAGCAGCAGAGCACAGGAACAGTGGATACGAGATCTGAGAAATCACCTGAAGTAGGAAAATGATAAATAACTAAAAGAATGTGAAACATGCGAAACAACAGGAAGCTTCCTCCAACACTGCTACAATAAAAGCTCTGCAGTCATCTGCACACAGACGTGTCAGGATCAGCTGACTGTGAGCGGTCCACAGGCCACGCCCCCAAAATAAGAAACATTTTTTAGTCGCTAACAAAAACCAAATATATAAATCAAATGTAAATATTTGATCCTTTACATCGATGTTGTGTTAGATTTTCACCCTCAGCACTTCCTGTGTCTGGACTCGGGGTGATGTCATCACTGAGGAGGAGCTCGGTGAGAGACACCTGGACCGCGAACCATGATCCATGGGCGGGGCTTCAGATACCACCTTGTCCCTTACAGGTGAGCAGAGATGGGCAGTAACGCGTAACGCGTTACTGTAATCCGATTACTTTTTTCAAGTAACGAGTAAAGTACGAGATTACTATTGCAAAAAACGGTAATTAGATTACTGTTACTTTCCCGTAAGCACGCTGCGTTACTGCGTTACTAAAACCGTGAGTTTTTTGCGAGTGTGTCTCCTGACAGTGACGTAAGCGAGTGGGACGTTTGTGGCAACAGCTGTGTGCAGATCAACAATGGATAAAATATCGAGTGCGGGAGAGAGTATGAGCGTGCAGCTTTTAAAGCGTGGAAGTAATCACATTACTTTGAGTTTGAGTCCATAAAAAGTGACAAAAACACTAGCGTCCTTCTGCGTGGGAAGAAAACTTCTTTTTACAACGAAAAACCCCTAAACCTCCGAGCGAGCACCGAGTGCGCTGCCACAGGAGTGTGACACAGAGAAACTCCCGGACCCTCCCACTGATGGCTGCGGCTCACCTGCACCGGGGCAAACATCCGCCTGTCCAATCAGAGGATGTTGTGTATAGTCTAACTTTTGCTTGATGCATAAAGTTAAAAGATTCAAACTAATAAAACAAGTTTTAAACAGAGACGTTTTCATTTGATTACATGTATATGATGGATGATGCAGAAACAGTAGAACTGGGCTGAAAGATCTATCACTCTGTTACCTATTCAGGTTGTAAAAAAGTAACTAAGTAACTAAGTAACTAATTTCTTTTGAAAATAAGTAATTAGTTACTGATTACTTTTTTCAAGTAACTTGACCAATACTACAGGTGACCTCCATCATTGGCTGCCTGAGACTCGGGTGGAGTTCAGGTGTGTCGGCACCTGTGAGGACTCACATAGGTCACGGCCGTCTACCTGCTCTTCCTGGTCCACCAAACGCATCGATTGATTGGATGTCAGCGTGTATCTTTGTTGCCTGGCAACATCGTGACGTTCCACAGTTCCCTTGTTAATCTGTGTGTTTCCGTCCAATCACAGCCTTCAGGCGTTCTAACCTCGTGTCGTGGCCGATAAACAAACTGAGCCCGTCTGTCAGACAGAGCTTGTTAACATCAGAGTCTGGCTGAGAAGCATCGACGTCATTCTGAGGACGGAGCTCACAGTTGTTTCCAATCAGAGCTCCTCTGAGGTCGGAGCCCGCCGCCGCCGCTCGCCGTCTCTGGGTTTGCTGGTCAGCACTTTGTTTCTGGCTGGAGACCAAGTGAAACCAACAGAGACGCTGTTTCATTCTCTGCATTCACTTTCCTTTGAAGGACAAACTGCTGAGACGTGCAGACAGCGGGGTCCTCAGAGACCTCCACTCAGTCATTCCTGAAACCACAGTCGGCCCGAGCGCTCACAGCTCTGATTCGATGCAAGTTTGAAGAACAACAAACACAAGTTTCTGTCTGAGGCTCACTTCCTTCCACTTCCCAGCGTTCATCCCGGTCCTGGTGCAACGTTTACAGTCGGCACGGTCGGCTTTTCGATTGTTTTTATCTTAAACAGTAAAACCTCATTTCAACACTGCTGACATCAGTTTTTCGTTCAGTTACAGACTTTCATGGAAGCAGACGGAGGACCACGGGTGGTGTAAGACACGGGCGTAGTTACTACATGACCTGTTTTAAAGCCTCAAGATGACGTTTTTTGGTGTTTTCAAACTAATTGTGACGAGTGCATGTTTATTGGCTGTCAGCCATACGTCGAGAGCCAATGAGTGACAAAGGTCAGGGCAAAGTGGGCGGAGGTCTCAGCTGTCAGCCTGCTGTCAGCCCCCCCCACGATGTCACTTCCAGGTTAATGTAACTTTGGAAGATTTGCACAACCAAATTGACTGATGCTTACGACCAACAGGAGGCGCTAAACGTCTCTGACAACACGCTGAACAAACTGTGGGCTCATTCTTTGAAGAGCAGGAGATAATTCAGTGATGTCACGTTTAAAGGCAGCGGGGGCGGGGCTTGTTTTTAAGAAGGAGCGGTTTGAGATGATTTACAGAGCAGTGATAAGGAGGGCACGCCGCTGTAAAGTTCTCAAACGTCTCAGCAGGGATTAAAAATAGTCTGCAGCGGCCATAAACACAGAGTGTGTGTGTGCGCTCGCATGACTGTCTTTGTGAGGACCTGGTACACTGTCAGACATTGTGAGGACACAGAGTAGACAGTGATGACGCTTCATTGGGTCCTGACTGTGAGATAAACCCTCAACGACCTGTTTGATATCTCAGGGCTTCTGTAAGACCCAGCTCCAGGTTTGGGTCTGGGAATGCTGGGAATGCTGGGAATGCCATGATGGTCCTCACAGACAGAAAGGCAGAAATCTGTGTCTGCAAAGAATCAAGAGAAAAAAGAGAGATTTATCGTCTGCTGTCAGACTCCAGCTGCACCTCATCTTCATCATCACCATGCTCACCCTCTGCCTCGTCATCTGAACTCCACCTGCTGCTCACCACCACCACCACCACCACCACCACCTTCATCTTCCTCACTAAATCTGTTCTCTGTTTCTCTGCTGAATCACCCGGTTATGTAACGACAGTCTGCTCAACTTTGAGAGGAACAAAACTCAGAACAAGACTCTCACATCCACCCATCCATCCCTCCATCCATCCACCCATCCCTCCATCAGTCCATCCCTCCATCCATCCCTACAGTGGGGCAAAAAAGTATTTAGTCAGCCACCGATTGTGCAAGTTCCCCCACCTAAAATGATGACAGAGGTCAGTAATTTGCACCAGAGGTACACTTCAACTGTGAGAGACAGAATGTGAAAAAAAAATCCATGAATCCACATGGTAGGATTTGTAAAGAATTTATTCGTAAATCAGGGTGGAAAATAAGTATTTGGTCAATAACAAAAATACAACTCAATACTTTGTAACATAACCTTTGTTGGCAATAACAGAGGTCAAACGTTTACTATAGGTCTTTACCAGGTTTGCACACACAGTAGCTGGTATTTTGGCCCATTCCTCCATGCAGATCTTCTCGAGAGCAGTGATGTTTTGGGGCTGTCGCCGAGCAACACGGACTTTCAACTCCCGCCACAGATTTTCTATGGGGTTGAGGTCTGGAGACTGGCTAGGCCACTCCAGGACTTTCAAATGCTTCTTACGGAGCCACTCCTTTGTTGCCCGGGCGGTGTGTTTTGGATCATTGTCATGTTGGAAGACCCAGCCTCGTTTCATCTTCAAAGTTCTCACTGATGGAAGGAGGTTTTGGCTCAAAATCTCACGATACATGGCCCCATTCATTCTGTCCTTAACACGGATCAGTCGTCCTGTCCCCTTGGCAGAAAAACAGCCCCATAGCATGATGTTTCCACCCCCATGCTTCACAGTAGGTATGGTGTTCTTGGGATGCAACTCAGTATTCTTCTTCCTCCAAACACGACGAGTTGAGTTTATACCAAAAAGTTCTACTTTGGTTTCATCTGACCACATGACATTCTCCCAATCCTCTGCTGTATCATCCATGTGCTCTCTGGCAAACTTCAGACGGGCCTGGACATGCACTGGCTTCAGCAGCGGAACACGTCTGGCACTGCGGGATTTGATTCCCTGCCGTTGTAGTGTGTTACTGATGGTGACCTTTGTTACTTTGGTCCCAGCTCTCTGCAGGTCATTCACCAGGTCCCCCCGTGTGGTTCTGGGATCTTTGCTCACCGTTCTCATGATCATTTTGACCCCACGGGATGAGATCTTGCGTGGAGCCCCAGATGGAGGGAGATTATCAGTGGTCTTGTATGTCTTCCATTTTCTGATGATTGCTCCCACAGTTGATTTTTTCACACCAAGCTGCTTGCCTATTGTAGATTCACTCTTCCCAGTCTGGTGCAGGTCTACAATACTTTTCCTGGTGTCCTTCGAAAGCTCTTTGGTCTTGGCCATGGCGGAGTTTGGAGTCTGACTGTTTGAGGCTGTGGACAGGTGTCTTTTATACAGATGATGAGTTCAAACAGGTGCCATTCATACAGGTAACGAGTGGGGGACAGAAAAGCTTCTTACAGAAGACGTTACAGGTCTGTGAGAGCCAGAGATTTTCCTTGTTTGAGGTGACCAAATACTTATTTTCCACCCTGATTTACGAATAAATTCTTTACAAATCCTACCATGTGGATTCATGGATTTTTTTTTCACATTCTGTCTCTCACAGTTGAAGTGTACCTCTGGTGCAAATTACTGACCTCTGTCATCATTTTAGGTGGGGGAACTTGCACAATCGGTGGCTGACTAAATACTTTTTTGCCCCACTGTATATAAGTGATGGACGCTGTGATGTCACCACAGATCACACTCCTTCCTTTTACAGTCACAGTGACAGTTAGGACAAATGAAATGCATCATGGGTAAAAATACCACAGATGTTATTTTGATAAAATATTGTATTTGTCAATTATAGGTTATCATAATGATTATTTATGTTTTTAACGAGAGGGAACGCGACTTAAGAACTTCCTGCAGGTGTAGTTGGGTCAGGATGGTCACATGGGATTAACAGTACCTTTCTAAAGCTGACTGAGCTCCACGCCATGACACTTCCTCGGTCTGTGTCAGTCGCGCTGTAGCAAACATGAAGGCTGCTTGCAGATTGTGCTCATGCTGCAGCGGCGTCCGAACGGGAAGTGACAACGACGACCAGCGACCGCAGAAAGTTAATGACGTGCACTGAGCTCAGTTTGTGGTGAACAACTGAAGCGAGCACCAATAAGGGAAGCACGCCTCTGATTCATTAGAGGGTTGCCGAGGCAACAAAATGTCAACACAGTGACTGAATCACTTCCTGTGTGGACACGAAGGACAGGGCTGGTTTCCTCCCCTGGTGACAGTGACGAGCTCATGTTCATGGTGGTGGTATCACACTGTTGTCATGACAACGCGTGAAACACAGCTGCCTGTGTTGGGGGCTGGGGCGTGTCACCTTCATGCACAGATGTTCTAATCAGCTGTTTGTCCTTTCAAACCAAACTTCCTGTTTGATTTAACCTGCAGCAGGGTCTCTGCTGATGTCACCTGTGATGTCACCTGTGATGTCACCTGTGATGTGAAGCTCAGGGTCCCATCAGGTTAAGTCGGCTGACTCAGCTCTGCGAGTAAACTCAGAGCGTTGGTCAGGGTTCCTCTCGGGAGAGATTTGTCCTCCTCCGCTCCAGCTGGAGCTGAGTTATGGCGGTGAGCGGCGGCCGCTTGTAAAGCTGGTGCGAGTTTCAGCTGATGGATAGAGCAGAGGGAGGAGGAGGAGGAGGAGGAGGAGGAGGAGGAGGAGGAAGGAGTCTTCCATCTAGAGGCCTGACTGCTGTGCAGCTGAGCATTAACCCTGTGCTAACCTGTTTGTGCTCAGGCAGAGGTGATCACGCCGTTACCCAGCATGCCTCTGAGCCTGACTGCATCAGGACTGCGTGCGCTGTAATCTTAGGAATGTGAAACTTAGAGGGACGCGCTGCCTTTTTTAGCCGGGCAGTTAATAACTCACGGTCACGGCGTGGGCGGGGGGCGTGGCGCTGACATGTTAACGTTCATATGCTTTACAGGCTGAGTCAGCAGGAGGTCAAAGGTCACAGGATTCACTTGGAGAGACATCCACACAGCTGCAGTAAAACAGGGAGCCTGAGTTTCACATCGACCATCATTCAGGTGGGGTGATGATGTCATTTCCACATAGATCAGAGCTCCTGGGGAATTACGGCTGTTCAGACGATCACATGACGTCCGCAGACACACGTGGGCTGCTGTGGTGACGCTGCGAGACCGGCTGAAGCTTCCTGATCTGAACGATGAAGACAAACAGGCTGAAAACACAACGCAGCACGACTCAGTGACGGCTGTCGAACACTTTAATCTGTTCTTGAACTTATTTCTAAAAGTCTGACAGATGTGAACATCACACCTGGGAGAGAGAGCGCTGATGACCTCAGAGCGTCTCTTTGAACCTGCTCTGATGAAACGCTCGCTGCCTCTGAGAGGAAGCGTGTCCGTGTTCCTCACACGGAAACAGTCTGAGTGAAGACGTCTCACGAAATAAACCTAAAGAATGAACTAATCACACTCGAGTGAAACGCCAGAGTAAAATAAATGACCTAAAAATACTGCGTTATGATAATGCTATGCTAATGCTATGCTAATGCTAATTAGAATAGAATAGAATAGAATAGAATAGAATAGAATAATCGTTTAATTGTCCCACAAGGGGAAATTTGGTTGTAACAGCAGCCAAAAAGACACATGAACAAACAAACAGGACACAGGACAGAAACATCAAGGACAGGTTACTATATACAGAGAGTGCTGTACAGTTATTAAAATTAAATAAAAATAACTACAGATAAGAGGCAGAGCAGGTTGTATCGTGAATTGGTTAATTAATTTATTGCAGTTACAGCGCAGATGTAAACATCTATTTTTGTTGGGAGCAGTTCTGATTGTAATAATAATAATTTCGATGACGACAGTGTGTTTCGAGACCCTCAAAGCGCTTTACAATGCCACCATTCATTCACTCTCACTCACTGGTATCGCACCATCGGCCCCTCTGGTCATCACCAGTAGGCGGTAAAGTGTCTTACCCAAGGACACAACGACCAGGACAGAGAGCCCGGGGATCGAACCAGCGACTTTCCGGTTACAGATGTGCTTCCCAACCCCCTGAGCCACAGTCGCCCTCGCCGACACATACACA
>NW_024583015.1:105178-112946 GCF_018398535.1 Haplochromis burtoni
ACACACACACACAGACACACAAACACACAGACAAACACTGTCGTCATTGGTCAGATAAAATCAATAACAGCAATCCTCAGTGGGCGGAGTCAGGAAACCTCCTGAAGATGAAACGAGCGTTCTCACTGTGGCGCTGCGGCGCTGTGATTGGCTGCAGGGACAATAACAGCTGACTGAAGCTTCCTGCAGACATGAAGCAAACTGCTCAGAGCTGCACTGATGGTCATCGTGTCCTCTGGGACGAGTCTTTGGAGCTGCTTCAAAAAAAGAAAAGAGGAGAAATCTGATGCAGAAAAATGCAAACGCAGCATTTCTGGAACAAACAGTTTGTTTATGGAAGTTCATCTGTGCCTGCACAACAGCTGAAACCGTCCTCCAGAGGACGCCGGCCACAGAGCCCAGATTTGAACCCACCGTTCACACGTGAAGCTTCTGAAAGGGTCATGTGACTAGCTTGTTCCAGTCACATGATCGTCTTCTGGTCCCCAGACCACACATTTCCTCGCCCTGTTTCGCTGTGTTTCAGCACGCCGTGGCCTCTGAGGACGCATTCGGTGAGGTCACAAACATCCTGCCGCGCGGCACATTCGGGTCATGTGGGGAACCCTCCGCCACCGCCTCCTGCCCCGCTGCATCGTGGGTGTTTCTCTGCAACAACAAATGAGCGTTTGAAGCTGCTGTGAGCTCGTGTGTACGAGAGGCCAAGCGGCCAAATAAACTCTCAGGGTCAAAGGTCACGGTAGGAGGCGAGGAGCCTGAGAAGCCATGTTTTATTACCATAGAGAAAAAAAGCAAACTGTTTACTGTCCCCAGTTTAACATGCTGGTGATGATACAGTCAGAATCACAGCTGAGCTTATCATGTAAATAAATAAACAACTTATGTACGAAGAACAACTGGTCAAACAAACAAGGCAATAATTACATAAATAAATAAAAAGAACAAAACAAATATGTCAGGTAAGTTCAGGTGTGGGAAAACACACTTTTTATTTATTCATATTTTAACCACACGAGCCACAAATAAAAGGAAAACAGCCTTTAAATCCATCCATTCGCTTCCACTTTTTCAGGGTCGCTGGAGCCTATCCCAGCTGTCACAGGGCGAGAGGCGGGGACATCATGCAAACTCCACACAGACAGGCTCTGGTCTGATGGTGGAATTGAACTCGGGTCCTTCTTGCTCTGTGGCAACAGTGCTCACCTCCGTGCTGCCAGCCTTTAAAGCATTTTACTAATTCATGTTTATTGTATGGTGAAGTAACTAAAAACTTGCTGATGTTCGTTTACTGAGATTATGTGTCAGTTGTTGCTTCATATGATAAACAGTAAAACTTGGGTCACGTGACTCTGTAAGGCTGACAGTCAGAGAATCAGACTCGGGGAAGATGAAGACGAGGCCGAGGGTCTTCCTCCCTCGCTGATGATGATGAAGATCTTCAGCGTTTTGGATCCAGGAAATAACGTGAAACCTTAAACCACATAAACACAGTGAAGTTTAAGCTGCAGCAGCTCAAACATCCTCAAACACCAACACTGAAATGAGTTTCTGAGTCCCTAATCCTCCACCCCCCGCCCCCGCCTCCCCCGCCCCCCCTCCTCCTGGATGTGTGATGTCAGCACCATTAGAGGCAGTTTTCCTCTCTGAAGATCAGTTTATCATCAGCTCAGAGATTTCAACATCGCTGTTTGTCCGGCGCTGCTGCTCAGCTCCTCGTCTGAAATGAGCTGTTTTAGCTCCGCCCTCTTTTACCTCCTGACACCTGAGCACATCTCATTTCTCCAAACTGCTTGTGATTGGGTGGCTTCATCCCCAACCACCTGAACTCTGGGAGGAAGCGGCGTTCACCTCGTCAGCCCTCAGAGTCCACGCTGTGCCCGAGCGTGACGCTTTCCTCCACGCCGCCCTCCACCTCCATCCCTCACTCCTGACCTCGCTGCTCAGACCAGCTGCAAAGCTTCAGTGTGGCGTCCTCGGGCCGAGGATGGAGGCTCCTCCAGCTGGCTGAGCCGCAGCTCCAGGGCTGTTTGTGTGGGCCGGCAGCCCTGGAGCTGTTAGCGGGTTTGGATATTTTTAGAGGTGAAATCTCAACAAACAGCTGGAAGCTTAAAGGGTTAAAGCACGAGAGCCTTATTTTAACAGACGTTCCTGTTTTATGAGCCAGCTTCACTCAGCTGAGCGCCGTCCACAGTTTCTGACTCCTTTTATTTCGCTTTGGTTTCAGAGCGGCGGTAACACGAGCCGAGCACGTTTACTTTAGCTGCAGATCTTTGAATCTAAAGCAAACGCAGCTTCAGGAGGGTCCAGCTGTTCATCCAGCTGTTCATCCAGCTGTTCACACAGCAGCTCACAGACGCTCTGTTTCCTGCACTTCAATAATCACAGTTATTCTTTATAATGTATGTAATGACTTCAGATAGTTTTGCTGTCGGTCTGAGCATGTGCAGAGGAGGGAGGGTGGAGGATGAAGATGGAGCTGCCAGGAAGGAGGAGAAGAGGAGGATGCTGGGATGGGTTCTGATGACCTCTAAGGCCAAAGAAGAAGAATTATAACAGACACATGAGATAACAGCAGATACACATGTAATAAACGTGTAATAAACGTGTAATAAACGTGTAATAAACGTGTGTGCATGCACAGAGCAGCTGGGATCAGTTTGTGTAATCCTGCTTGAATGAACGTTGGAGTCGTGTGTGCTAACTGTTAAACAGCAGCAGGAGTGAGTCCTCACAGAGACCACAGCCGGGCTGCTTCACCCACTCACCGCTCTAACTTTAAAGGTTGGAGGCTGTGCTGCGGTCACAGCAGTGCTGAGCATGAACTCATGCTAAGCTGCTGTAGCAGAGAAATAAGCAGAGCTGGAGCGCTGATGAAAGTTTCGGGTATTTTTAATCTGGCGTGACCTTCGTTCACTCAGAGCCTCGTCTCCTCATTTTAGGAGCTATTTAAAAGGACATTTCACTCGTGTTTCTCACGGACGCTGCGAGGGGGTGGGGTCTATGTCATTGAATAGACACAGAGTTTCTCGAGCTCTGAGACTGATGTTAGTGTGTCGTCTTTGTTAAAATCCTGCAGAGAGGATTCTGGGTAAAGAGACTGACATGGGTAATGGGGTCAGTGGGGGCCCAACAACAAACCAGTGCCCGGGGCCCCTCAGGGGGTCAGCGCTGATGGTTATGAGACTGTATCCGAACGCGGCGGCGTAAGACGTTTCGTGACATACTTTAGAAACACGAAGGCCTCGGGGTCATGGGAAGGGTTCGGCGCTCCGTCCCCCTAAAACTGGGATAATCGCACGTGTTTGTGCTTCGGATTAAAGGATCGAGAGACGTTTGAGAAAGAACGAGTCGCCCCAAGAAGCTGCTCCGCTTTCCATCGCTGCAGTTACAGCATGCACCGCCCTCTGCTGCAGTGCTGTCCACTGCACTGTGTGTGTGTGTGTGTGTGTGTGTGTGTGTGTGTGTGTGTGTGTGTGTGTGGTCGCCCTGCAGCTGAGAGATGAACCGCGTCCAAACCTTTGTTAATGCAGTGTTTGCTGACAGAGCGCTGGCAGCTACCAGTGAGCACACACACACACGCACACACGCACACACGCACGCACACAGTGAGTCACACGGTGCATCAGAGCGAGCAGGTCGTGGAGCTGCAGGTGAGAACACCTGTACCAGTCAGGACTGAGACACCACAGAAGAAGACATCAGCAAATGAAAGCTTTTAATTTGAAAAACTGTACTTTACTTTAAAAAGACTTCCATACTTCTGACTTTAAGAGCTTCTCTGAGGCTCAGAATACAAACACACGTTAAACATATAATAAACTCTGAGCGTCGTGTAAACACGGACGGGGACAGCACGTCCTCGCTGCCGCTCTCCAGCCTCAGCTGTGAACTTCCTGTTCAGCGAACACTCGGTGCTAGCTGCTCATCACAGGCTCTGGCCTTCATGGTGTCGACTTCCCTGAAGACTTTACGTGGAAATCTCCGATACTTTGGAAGTTCTGAGGGATCAGAAATACTGGAACAGATCATTAGAGCCAAATTTCCGCCCGGAGCGCCGAGGGAAACTCTGAGTATGTACGGCTTCGATGTGCCGACCTGAGCTCTGAGTATCAGCATGATCTTTAACCTTTGACCTGCTGAAGATCTTTAGTTCTGCTGCATCGGCTTCTTATCAGAGCTAACCGCTAACACAGCTAGCATCAGGCCAGTTGCAGCCCACGCCGTGTTTCCAGCGATGTCACAAACACAGCAGGACTCGACCCCTCGTCATCACGCTGTCACGGCACCCTCGTCAGCGGCACACAGACTGAAGGTGGAGTCACCGTACGATTAAAGAGCGACCATGATCGTGCCACGCGCTGACAACAGCTGGAACAGCAGCCGCCTCTCTGGGTGCAGAGAAACATCCACAGACTGACGGGACGTGCGAGGCGCCGCTGGCTCTGGTTTCAGCACAGCCGTCATGTTTTCAGAAAGCCTCGATGACGGAGGGTAGATGAGCTCCAGCAGCTCCAACCAGCTGCAGCGTGTTTAATGCGTCGTGCACTGAGTAAGCAGAGGGCTGCTGGCGCTCGCTGCGTCGCTCTTCATCGATGACCTGCAAATAAACAAAAACGCTCCTGAAACTGTAAATCAGCCCCGAGCGGCCGCAGACTCTTAGAAATGATGTCATCAAAGATACGAGAGGATCAATAACCGTCTGCGTGAAGTACGATCTGAACGTGACGCACGGACGGCCTGTAAATCTGTTTCCCATCATGCCCCTGTGCTCCCTCGGTTTACAGGCGCCGCCTCACCTCGCTCCCACTCACATTCCTCACCGAGCACGCCGACAGCACAAACAGCAGCGCCGACTTTGGCCTTAAATTACTCCCATCAGGCCTCGCGTTAGATAAACACTCGTGAACTTTGACCTGTCACATTTATGTTCTCCACACAGAGACGCTTTATTAGGAACGCTAAGAGACGCTGCACAGACGGGAGCAGCACTCAGGCTAACCTGCCGTGTTAACACTGAGGCGAGTCACGGCGAGGGGGCGGTGCTTAAAACACAAAGCTTCTCCTGTCGGCGAGCCGCTCCGCGTCCTCCTGCACGGGCTGAGCTGTGAGGCGGGGCCAGAGTCGACCCCAGAACACCAGGAAGTCATTCCTGCAGCCCCCCAACAGTCGGCTCCATCAGCTCCAACCAGTTTGACCTCTGACCTCTGCAATCAGCAGGTGATTCCCTCTGACTGCCGACCCGAGGACACGCCGTCCTGCCGGGGGATTTATTTCAGACGAAGACTCAAAGAGACGTCAGCCGGGAGTCGCTGCCCGCCCACCCCGGGCCTCTGATTGGCTGCTGCGCTGTGCATGCAGCAGCACCTCTGCAGGAGGCTATTGTTGTTGCGCTGCCAACGGCACGGTGCACATTTCTGGCCACCCTGAAAATAGACGGCGGCCTCGCCACGGCATACTTATACCGCCTGAAACGGGCCGACCTTGAATGGCTTAATGCCGTCCTCGCGCTCCGGCGAGTCACTGCGGAGGTGGGGTTTAGATTTTCTGCAGCTCACTCGTTCCTCTCTGCAGCGAGGCTCCGGGAACATCTGACATCATTTATTCCTGCGTTCCTCTTCCAGCTCGTCCACATTTAGTTTCGATTAACGGAGTGGCCCCGCCTCTTTAACCTCCCGAGGGGCAGAGGTTTAATGTGGGCCCCTCGCCGCACGTGTCGCTTTCATGGCGTCCTGAGACGAGCGCAGACGCAGCAACGCGCCTGCTGATCGACTGAGTGGAAAGTGTTAATAATAAAGGTTATTTTCATCACCTGAGGACGAGTCACTGATCACGTCAGCTAATCAAACAGGAGGCGTGTCCATCAGCTGAGGGTCAAAGGTCATGAACATGAAGGTGGAAATAAAAGCGATTCACAGGTGGATGTTTGGAGCTGCAGAAGGAAGAAGACGAAGTTCACACTGAACGTTTCATCGTCCTGAGCTGCTCTGTCAGGAGGATGATGTCACTCAGGTGTGATCTCAGTATCACCTGTGCTCTGCTGAGCCTCGCACACACCTGTGAGGCAGACACTCAGGTGTGAAGCACATCCTTCCACACTCCCTGCACCCGTGGAGTGGCTCTACAATAATATTTCATGGTCGCTGCTCTGCATCACCCTGTGTTCCTGTCCCTGCTCAAATATAAAACAGTTTCCACAGTGAAACAAAGATCAGATGTTTCGTTTGAAGCTTCAGTACGTTAATAAGACGTCTCTCATCTTCTGCGTGTCGTCCCCTCTCTGCACATCGTTTCACTCTGAAGACGGTTTATAAACTCTGGTGATAATTCCTCATGTGAGGAAACACCAGCTCGTGATGAAGAAAAGGTGAAAACAAACAGGAGGCGCCGTATTGTTGGTAATAAAGGTGCAGCAGCAGGTTACGTCTGCCCCTCCAGGTGAACTCGACCTGTGAGCTCAGGGTAACTATGAGGAGCCACCAGAGGAACAAGGCAGACACCTGATTGGCTGCCCCTCACAAAGTGGGTGGACCCCCTGTACATACAGTAACCTAGGGATTTCCTGGATCTCGATGACATCACAGAGATCCAACAGCGTAATAAACTGAGTTTAGAGCAGCCTGAGCTCAGGGACAGGAGTCATGTGACAGGAAGTGAGGAGACGCAGCTGGAGGATGAAGCAGCTGAGCACCGATCTTCACGTTCAACACTAATCTGCAGCTCGTCGAGGCCTCCGCCCTTCACCGAGGTCTCTCCGGCCCGTTAACGCATCAGTGTGCGGCGCCGCTCACGTGACGCCACGTTCCTGTGCAACTGTCAGAGCCAGGATCACAGCCAATTACAGCTCAGCGCTCAGCAGGCCAGTTTAACAGGACGCCTGCCTCTGGACTCCCGCAGGAAGTAAAGCACTCGTATCTGTGCTCAGTGTTGTGAAGGTTACTTTTCAAATGTATCCCACTACAGATTACAGATTACATGCCTCAACATGTATTTTGTAACTTTACTCAATGAGAGTAAAGTATTCTGAATACTTTGGATTACTTAATATATTATCAAACTTTTTACAGCTACATGGCTGAAGGTTACTGGTCACACCAGCTGTGGCGGCACTTCGGTCTCGTATAGAAACGATTCCCGTGTCAGCCATGTGTTTACTTTCTGTCTGCTTTCAGAACCAAACATGATTATGTGCGGCGAGCAGGTTGTGATGCCGCCCTCAGTAACACACGCTGCAGCGTCACATGACCCAGGTAGCTACCACAGCTAAAACAAGCTAGCTGCAGTCGGCTAATGTCAGCTTTTAAAAAGAACGCACTTCCAGATGTTTCTGTAGGTTGGAGTCTTTGCTCGGCTGCTGCAAACACGGTTTTATTAAACATGCTGATGTTGAAGTGATGTTGCCTCTGCTGTGTAACAGGACGCTCACATTATGCCTCTTATTGTGTGTTTTTGGGGCTTTGATGTGTGAAATGACCAAAGAGACAGTTAAGAGGAAAATACTGCTGTGTAATCCATGTACTGCAACAACGTAACCACATTCTAATTATCACAGATTTAAACGTCTTTTATATTTTAATGTCCGTCACTCCCCAACACCGGCTGCAGGGCCGTGTTTCAGCGTAGACGTGAATATGAGCCTCAGCAACGCTGAGATAAACACACCTGATTCATTCGTCTCCGTGTTTACAAAATTATCATCGACTCAAAAGAACCAACGAAAACTCAACGAACTGAAGTTTTTGTCAATTTTCCTTCAAATCTCATCAGCGAG
>NW_024583015.1:114537-125144 GCF_018398535.1 Haplochromis burtoni
GCCGCTCCCGCTCCGCAGCTCAGCCCGAGGAGGAGCTCCGCGGGCCGGCGGGAGTCAGTCACACCGCCCGGAGAGCCGAGCCTCCACCTGCGGGGATTTAACAGCAACGTGGAAACTTTTTAAAATCAGATTTGAGAAAGTCTCGGATCCTCTGCGGGTCTGCGCCACGGTCAGCCATGAGTCTGTGGACTAACGGCTCCTCCGTGGATCTGTTCCCCGGGACAAAGACCCCTCCGCCGGACTCCAACTCCTCCAACCGCACCGTCGGGCCCCCCGGAGCCGCCCCGCTGGACCTGAGCCGGGCGGTGCCGGTCGGCATGGTGCTGGCATCCTTCATCATGTTCGCCATCGTCGGGAACATCCTCGTCATCCTGTCCGTGGTCTGCAACCGACACCTGCGGATCCCCACCAACTACTTCATCATCAACCTGGCCATCGCCGACCTGCTGCTGGGCACCACCGTGCTGCCCGTGTCCGCCACCCTGGAGGTTATTATCGATCACTCATCAATCACTTATCGATCACTCATCAACGGTTTCTGTTTTCACATCAGCGAAGTTCAAACAGCGAGGAAGAGGAGCAGCGGGGCGACTGTTTCACTGCATTTATCAGGAAAACACGTGAAGTGTGCTCAGAGTCAGGATCCTGCACAGCGCGCAGAGATTTATGAGGATTTATCAGAAAAATGAATCCAAAAATACCAAAATCATAAAAATCAGAGTCTGAGGTGAAAATAAGGAAAGGAAACTAGAAAAGGACAGAGTGAAGGTGAAGATTTAAGGAAGGAAGGAAGCAGATCTGGAAACGGAAGAAAGTGCTCGTCCAGTTGGCTCAGATATACAATATATATTTATTTATATATATATTTATATATATATATATTTATATATATATTTATTTATATATATTTTTTATTTATATATATCTGTATTGATTAGATGGATTAAAGCCTGTAAAGAAAGGATGGCTGTCTCACCAGACAAAAGACCCAGCGCGGCGCAGTTTTCCTCGTGTTTGCAGTAATCTGAGTATTTCTCTGTTATTTTTGACATGTGTTGATTCTGTCTGAGCGACTTAAGCATGAAACATGCAGGCGTGCACTCGGACTAGGATTTGTTTCACTGCCAAATATTAATGTATTGATCCAAACCCTGCCGAGCCTTCGACCTGTGAACGATCAGAGGTGAAGCAGAGCGATGATGCTCGGACGTGGAACATGGATGCTTGTGTGAGCGCGCTCTAAATAAACCGGTTCAATCCGAGCGTTGCATAAGGCAGAGACGATAAGAGAGAGACGTCCTGATCCTAATGCTGGAAGAACAACGTTCCCAGGGAAAAGAGCAAAGTCAGAGCAAAGTCAGAGGTTCAGGTACATGTGGAGTTTACACTGCAGGTTTTAGGTGATACTAACAGCTGCAATAAATGTGCAGGTTTATTGGGAACTCGCTTTAAAGATGCTGAATTTCTCTGATCTTTGATGACCTCTGATGGTTTCCTCAGACTCTGAGCTCTGGATTGGGTTAAATTGAATTTGCATTGATTTATGAGGAAGTTTGTGGCTAAACAGGACGCAGCCTTCGTCTGCAGGTCGGTGCTGGAGGCCTCACTGATGCTCCAGTTTGAATCGTCGCCTGTTTAATCTCAGTTTTATTCCACTGAACTTTGCTGTTGTACTGTAGAGTTTACTGGTTTACTGGCCGTTTCTCACAGCTCGCTGAGCTCAGCCGGTCTCCTCCACATGCTGCCCCCTGCAGGTGGCCTCAAGCACTGCATGATGATAGTAAAAGTGTCCGTGTTGAAGAGAACGAAGCGTGTGCAGTTGTCAAAGTATCCCAGACAGGCTGACCATACACAGGGATTTAAATCAAGATGCAGGTTATCACTATAACCTCTGACCTCTGAGTTTGGCTGTAAAATGCTGATGTAAAGGTAATCATGTCGATTAAACTCTGACCTGAATTGGACTTCCTGTCTGCAGGTTTTGGATTATTGGGTGTTTGGTCGGATCTTCTGCGATATCTGGGCGGCGGTGGACGTCCTGTGCTGCACGGCGTCCATCATGTCCCTCTGCGTCATCTCCATCGACCGCTACATCGGAGTTCGCTACCCACTGCAGTACCCGACTATCGTCACAGAGCGGCGGGCGCTGCTCGCCATGCTGGGTGTCTGGATCCTCGCCATCATCATCTCCATTGGCCCGCTCCTTGGCTGGAAGCAGCCGCCGTCACAGGTACGGCAAATTACCCAGCATGTACCACAGACATGAACCCACAGACTGAAAGCATGTCTTAAAAACATGTTCTGTCTCACGTCCAGCAGGGGGCGACTTGCCTGATGTAGAAGGAAATGAGCAGCTTTTATTTCCCCAGTTTTATTGATGAGAAACATTAAAAACAACAAATCTAAACGACGAGGGTCACATGATCACATCTCAGTATTCATTTATTTATTTTTCTGAGTATTTATATAAAAATATACATCATTCTGTCAAAGCAGCAGCGGAGCTGTCAGAACCAGTTTATATTTCCCTGATTAGAATCACTCAAAAGCATAATGTGTTCATAATGTTTCATCTAAAAACACGAAGCATGTTTAACGTAGCTTCACGCTGTGCAGTCAGCGACGTCCAGTTCAAGAACCATCAAATACTTCAGAAGTAACGCAGAGTCGGAGCAGACTCACAATATAAATCATTTTGTTTCACTGAGATTCATTTATCGAGATAACCTGTAAACACGTGTGACTAACAGCAGCTAACAGCAGCTAACAGCAGCTAACAGCATCCAGCGTGACTGCTGTAGCTAGCTCTTCCCCTGTAATGCTCATTTCCTACATTTCTTGTCTTTAATGCTAAACTGTGTTCGGTCGTTGTGCACATGCCCACAAACTTCACACATCGTTAAGGCTCATCATCTAATCTCATCTCAAACCGTCTTCAGCTGCGAGCGTCATGAGCGCAGCAGAAAGCACGTCTGAGGGTGTTTGGCGTCGTCATAGATCTGTGTATGAAAAAGGGGGCGACCGTGGCTCAGGGGGTTGGGAAGCGCATCTGTAACCGGAAGGTCGCCGGTTCGACCAGCAAGAATACATAATGACTGGAGGGATTATTAATCAGGAAAAATCTCGCCCTGTGTTAGCTGGGATAGGCTCCGCCCCTGTGACCCTGACTAACCTGTGATATTTGACATTTTTAAGCGTTTTTCTTTGATTTCTGGATGATTTCGCTGACATTTCTTTTAAAAACACGTGTCTGATGACGTTCTGCTGCCCGTCTCAGAGGCCTCACAGGTGATGCTCGTGGTGCAAGTGTAGTGTTCAGGTGTGATGTCACGGTTACACATCTGACCTGTGCTTCCTCCTGCAGGACGACACCGTGTGCCTCATCACCGAGGAGCCGTTCTACGCCCTCTTCTCGTCCCTCGGCTCCTTCTACATCCCGCTCGCCGTCATCCTCGCCATGTACTGCCGCGTCTACATCGTTGCCAAGCGCACCACCAAGAACCTGGAGGCCGGCATGATGAAGGAGCGTGCGGAGGACTCCAGCGAGCTCACGCTGAGGATCCACTGCAGGAACCAGCAGATCCAGGAGCTGTGCCCCGCCTCCAAGGCCAGCGGGGGCGGGGCCTCGACCGGACGCAGCTCACTCGCCGTCAAACTGCTTAAGTTCTCCCGAGAGAAGAAAGCAGCCAAGACGCTGGGTGTGGTGGTGGGCATGTTCATCCTGTGCTGGCTGCCCTTCTTCCTCGCTCTGCCTATCGGTACGTCTGCTCTTCCTCTTCACTCATGCCATCGCAACAACACATGCTCACAGGTGACCTTTAACCCCGTCGGCACCATTATCAAAACGCAGCGTTCAAACACTCGAGCCTTCAGGGTCAGAAGTCAAACCCTGTTAAAACCAACGAAGAAGAAACAAAAACGCGTTTGTGCTTCATTTTGCTCCGACCTGGTTTACGGTCTCTGACAGGTTGCAGCTCCAACAGCGCCACCTTCAGTCTGTTTGTGATTGGTGGAAACATTACTGAACTTAGCTGGCCAATCAAATCATTACTTCCTGTTTGGAAATCCAGGGGAGGTGAGCTCTGATTCACCTTTATCATGATCACAGAACAGGAAGTGCTCTTTGCTTCTGGTTCCTGTGCTGCTGTTAGCAAGAAACAGGGTCAGGGGTCAAACCTTTATGACCTCAGGTGAACAGCTCGCCCTGATCATGTGATCGTTCTTAAAGGTTCAGACTCAAATATGAGACACGAAGAAGAAATCAGAGTTTGGAGCGAGTGCTGAGCTCACATCTGGAGGTGATCTGGTGTGAACGCCTCAGATTCAAACTTCAGATAAAACTTTAAAGCCGCGCTCTGGCCGGCTCGGGATGAAGAGGAGCAGAATCTGGCAGAAAATTGGACTCGGTCACGGTGAGGATGTAAAGAGCTGCGACGGCGCAGCAGAAATCCTCCAACAACATCATTAGAGGAGAAAAACGGGTCCTCTGTTGGCTTTGGCAGCGCGGCGGCAGCGGCTGATTATTTTGGGTTTCATAGTTTAAATATTTGAAGCTCCGGCTCTGCGTCAGCGGCCAATCAGAGGCCGGAGATAATGGGACCGGTCCCAGGAATGACTCGGGGCGTCCGCGGTAACGGAGCGTGCAGGAAGTGAAACACGCTCGCTGTTTCTTTATTTTCTGTCACAAAGTTCCCACATCAGAGCCATAAGGCCACGCCCCTATTTGTAAACAAAGAGCTCTGAGCCAATGAGAGCAGCGATCTGAGGTTGATCTGAGGTCGGAGCTCCTTTAAAGACCCGGAAAGATCCAGAAAGAGCAAAACTGCACGGTCTACCCCTGGTCTACACACACACACAAACACAGATACCTGCTAATTTTACCACAACCCTGTCTCCGCCTCCTCAGACGCTCTGTTACTACAGTAACGTCACAGCAGCCATGTTATTGGTCACATGATGTCATTAAAAAGGTTCCAACAGCACAAACATGTCCGGAGCTCCACCTCAGGTGAAGCTAGCAGACAGCTAACAGCTAACAGCCACCTGTCAGTAACAGGTGGCCACGCCCCTAACAATACAAACTTTAAACAGATGAGTAATGAAGCATCCTCTCTGAGAGTGCAGCTCTGAGGTGTCACGCGTTCACAGCGGCGGTGCATATAAGGAGGTCGTCGGGCCTCCGAGCGCCGCGGAGTGGAAGGACTCAGACCTCCTAAAAAGGCTGCTGGAGGAATCCCCGTTGATCCGCCTCAGCTCGGCTGTAACTCTCTCAATAACACTGACTTATCTCAAAGAGCCCGCCAATCACACCGAGCCTTACCCACAATCCCGCTGACTTCAGGTGACCTCTGGACCGCCATGGGTTTCATTAGAGACAGACAGTGGTGGCTTACTTTGGGCCGCGAGCCTCTGATCCGCTGAGTCTCAGAGAAACAGTCGCAGGATTGGACGAGCCCAATTTAACCCGCCGCTGTTTTCCCGAGACACACGAGCCGTCCACGACTTTGCGCTTTTCTACATCCGTCGAACCTCGTCCGGTTAAATATGGCTCAGTGATGTCTTCATACCTGAGTCACAGCAGAACTTCCTGCTCCTCCTCAGAGCTCAGACTTCTGAGGAGGAGCAGGTCGCTGCTCCTGCAGATGAAGTCAGTGAATGAATGTGAGCTCTGTTCATAATAATCCTTCTTTGTCTGACATCATGAGTGTTTGGAGACTTGGGCTGATTATTAGAAACTTCATGTTTAACGTGAATACCTGCTGCGGGACCCACGACTGTCAGAGGCCGCCGCCCGCTGCGAGCGCTCCCTGGCTCCAAGCTGCTGACCTTCGTCACGCTGCATCAGCTCCGTGCTGAGTCATCATCTGCACTAAATCAGCAGGGGGGCAGCCCCGCCCCTCACAGACGCTGCTGAGCGCGCTCAGAGAGGCTCACAGCGCGGGAGGATGATGCTTCAGCTTCAGAGACACGTTTATAAACACAGCAGAAACGTGAGATTCTCTGGTTCCTCCTCAGCGCGCTCGCGTCCACAACAGGACACAGCAAAAAGACGCTACGCTTTAATGTGGACAGTGATCAGAAACCAAAGAAGAAGAGTGTCTGGAACCTGAACCATCACCAGACCAGGAGCTTTGCTTCCTGCAGCAGAGAGGTGCATCATGGGAAACTGCGACATGTTCTAAACTTCAGTCAGTCGGCTGCAGGATCACCTTACAAGTCCATGTTCAGGGCAAAATAATCCTCCTGCTCAGGAGGCCGCCTCAGCAGCAACAATCTGATCCTCCAGAATCCTCTGACACCAGGAGATCACCTCCACCTGAGAGAGGAGGAGGAGTCAGCAAGGCTTTAATGTGTGATCATAAAATAATAAAAACAGACGTGATGTGTGCGCTCTCACTGAACCTCAAACCTGATTCGTCCACAGCTGCCAAGGTTTTACTGGTGTCGGTTTTAAATGGTTCCTAGCTCACACCTGGAGCTCACACCTGGAGCTCCCCTGCACAGAGACCGATGATCATGTCATTTATAATGAAGCTGATTTAGTTCTCTGACTTGATGAGATGCCAGCATGAACTTAGCCTGTTGTTGAGGTGCAGGTGGAGACGGAGGTGGAGGTGTGGGGGTCGAGAGCTCCTCGTCACTCTTTGGTTTGATTGCAGCCCCAGTTTCACTCGAGTGTTTAGTTTGTGAGGGCTTTGATTGGTCTGCGCTTCAGCCTTCCTCCTCCTCCTCCTCTGATGCAGCTCTGCAGGGCTGTGTTGTGGTGAACGCTGCCCTCTGCTGGTCATAATTCTGTCCTGCAGCTGTTTCTCTACACCACCAGGAACAAAAGTCAACGTCCTTTCAAAGAAAAACGAGCAGAAGTCAAAATAAAAATTATTTTTATTTAAGGAATAAGAAAATTCCTGCTTCGGTCCGTCCTCCTTTCACACAGCTTCAGGTTCTTTATCAGAGTCCATCTTCCTCCTGACGTCTGTCTGAGGGTCTGAACACTGAACTGATGGTTTAACACCTGGATTTTTGTCTGTACACCTGAATCTGGAATAACACGTTTGATCAGCTGACTCTGATCGATTACTCAATTTGGATGGGAAACAAACATCTGCATCCATCTGTACGAATGGTCACACACTTCATTTGTTTAACAAAAAAAGGCTCATAAAGTGTTTAAAATTAGACTTTGTTACCAAATAAGACGGATTAGTGAGACTTTCCTGCTTGAGTGCAGCTAACTAAACAGTGAACAGCCACGTCCTGCTACAGTGGAGTGGACGGGATGTCCTGGTTTAACATGAACTCACTGCTGCAGCACTACAGTGATCCTCCCACACTGATGTTTAGTTTCTGTGTCCTTATTTACCTCTGAGGTATCAGTTCTGTCACTAGTTAGCTAACATGAACTAATGTGGCTATCGTGGCTCAGGGGGTTGGGAATTGCATCTGTAACCGGAAGGTCGCCGGTTCGATCCCTGGGCTCTCTGTCCTGGTCGTTGTGTCCTTGGGCAAGACACTTTACCCTACTTGCCTTCTAGTGTTGACCAGAGGGGCCGATGGCGCGATATGGCAGCCTCGCTTCTGTCAGTCTGCCCCGGGGCAGCTGTGGCTACAACTGTAGCTGCCTCCACCAGTGTGTGAATGTGAGAGTGAATGAATAGTGGTTTTGTAAAGCGCTTTGGGTGCCTTGAAAAGTGCTATATAAATCCAATCCATTATTATTAATGTTAGCCACAACCAACCAATCACATGACATCACGTTTGCACTGATGATGTTTTTAAAACTTTAAACATTTATTTGTTAAACCCAGCGACACAAACAGACTTGCATCTGTGAGAGTGTCTGAGAGCAGGGCTCATCATGTCCCCTGTAAAGCAAGACAGAAGTGCAGCAGTCTCACCTGAAGCTTTGTGTTTGTTTGTTTGTTTGTTTGTTTGTTTGTTTGTTTGTTTGTTTGTTTGTTTGTGCGTGCTCAGGCTCATTCAACAGCAGCCTGCGTCCTCCTGAAACCTTCTTCAAAGTCATCTTCTGGTTGGGATACTTCAACAGCTGCTTGAACCCAATCATCTACCCGTGCTACAGCCGCGAGTTTAAACAGGTAACAGTTTAAGCTCCGCCTCCTTGTCCTCCTGCAGCTCCAACTGACTCCTCCCCTCTGCTTCCTGTCCTCAGGCCTTCATCCGAATCTTGCGCTGCCGCTGGAAGAGGAAGCGTCAGGATTTGCAGGCGTACTACAACTACCGTGGCCATCAGGGCTCCAACAACTCGTCCTTCATGAATGGCAGCCAGCAGACGTTGTCCTCCGTCAGCCCAAGTCCGCTCTGCGTCACATCCAGGCTCCGCCCACTGCCGTGGCCGTCTTCCTCCTCCTCAGACAGAGACCTCCTCCCTGGATCGGTGGCGGAGCGAGGACGGCTGAGCCCGCGGCCTACACTCGCTAAAAAAGCCGGGACGGGGCGGAGCATGGGAGTGGGACGAGGGACGTCAATGAACGGGGATGCTTCTGTCTGAGCCGCACAGGAATCTGGAACGCTAGCTGCAGCCTCAGATGGCAACGCCCCTCCCTGCTGTTAACAGGAAGTGGCTTTAAAAACACTGAATGCACAAAACGCTCTTTCCGCCCAGGTGTGACGACCGGACCTGAACGTGGGTGGAGCTCCTCACCTGCTACAAACACGATGTTGCGACATGCGGCGGGTTTCTGGCAGTTCACGGCTGTCCACGACACTTAAGACTTCAGCACGAAACCTTTAATGTGAAAATCCAAGCATCCTGCTTCTTTTTTTCATATCAAAACATTAAGATAATAAATCCAAATTTCTCCTAAAACAAAAACTTTGTTTTAATGGAAAAAATGAAAAAAGAAACAGCACAGATGTTAAAAAAGTAAACATTTTATTTATTCACTTATTGACGAGGTGTTTATTTTATTCAAATAAATCAAACTTAAAACACTTAATGCTTATTTAACCCTACTACTTCTTCTTCCTGCTCACAGTCCAGCTTAAACGTTCGTTACGCCCCCTGCTGGACTGGACTGAGAATGAGTTTTTCAGGAAAATAACAAAATAATATACAAACATGAATATTTTGGTTTCTTAAGGAAATTCTAAAACTTCTTAAGAAAATCTTCTTAAAGCGCTTAACGTAATTTTGTTTCACAATTTATCTTTTGTTTGTTTTTAAAGACTTTTATTCTGAAGGTCTCTTAACTCAAAGTCAAAGTAGTTGGTCATGAAGGGCTCTTATTGTTAAGGTCTGACGTCACCGATTAGTTAAAGACTTTTATTGTATAAAGCTGCGCCTGGTGGTCGTCTGAGGAACTGCAGCTAAAAACACTAATACTGAAATATTTATTTTAGAACAAAAAGTGTAAAAAGAAAAAAATCCAAACTTCTTAAAAACAACTTGATTTTTAATCAAAACGTTGAATCTACAATCTTAACACGTTTATTTATGATTATTTGTACTTTATTTATATTTCCATACTTCTGTTGTTGTAATAAGTGACCTCACTGTAAATTAAAGTCATTCATCTAATAAATAAAATACTTTTATGGGTTAATTATTATCGATTATCATGTGTTTATTTAACTGCTAATTGATTATTTTTGATGTGTTTCTTTTAAATGGTTTTACATCAAAGCAAAACGTGGTTCGGGCCATTTCATAAAATCCATATGCAATCCGTGTCAGTACAACTCGGCCAATAGCTTGCAGGGAACAGCACAGTGATATTTGCTGATTGGTTAGACCACAACGAAAAACGTGACTTCTCCAGAAAGCTCCGGAAAAAGAACAGCAAAGGATAAAGAATGAGCCTGAAATTGAGAAAAGAGGCGTTTATACTCCTGATGAAACCACAGCGAACTGAAACGGCCAAACACGTTACTGCGCATGCTCTGTCGGACTTGGAAAGGTCCAGCCAATCGCACGTGAGAGGCAGCGGAGTGATATTAGTATTAGTACGCTTCAAAGTAAAAGAAGAGAAAAGAGCTCAGATATGAATGTTATTTTACTCTTTTACTTAAATAAAAATTCACTGATAACCTGACAAAATATGACACTTCTGTTATTTTACAGGAGGAAATGCTGCTAGGATAAAATCAACATGATGATCGTTGTGGAATATTGTGGCTCACAAACAACTTTATAATTGCAAATTAATTATATTTGTGCATTTTTGTGATTTGTGCTTTAACATTAACTTCTTACAGTTCATGACTGATGGGAGAAAATAAAAACCACCCCAGATTTCTCCTCAGCACTGTGGCCAGGTTCACAGACTCAGTCCTGCTGTAACGACTCTTCACCTCGAACAGCACAGTGAGCTGTTTGCTGTGTCCTGTGGGCTTTGTTCGTTTACACCCTTTGTGGGGTTTTTGTTATTATATATTTTTGTGTTTTTATGTGCAGTTGATTTTCTCCATTTGGATGAACATGGTAAAGTACCTTGGGCTGTAAATACTGATGTGTTTGACGTAGTTTGCCTTAAAATTGTCATCCATATAAAAATAAAATACTTCATTTTTATTTTGAAAATCACACAACGCAAAAACCAAAGAAACCGCAGTGCTGCTCGTTCCTGATTGGACGATTAGACTTACTCTCA
>NW_024583015.1:125164-139801 GCF_018398535.1 Haplochromis burtoni
TTTATTTAACTGCTAATTGATTATTTTTGATGTGTTTCTTTTAAATGGTTTTACATCAAAGCAAAACGTGGTTCGGGCCATTTCATAAAATCCATATGCAATCCGTGTCAGTACAACTCGGCCAATAGCTTGCAGGGAACAGCACAGTGATATTTGCTGATTGGTTAGACCACAACGAAAAACGTGACTTCTCCAGAAAGCTCCGGAAAAAGAACAGCAAAGGATAAAGAATGAGCCTGAAATTGAGAAAAGAGGCGTTTATACTCCTGATGAAACCACAGCGAACTGAAACGGCCAAACACGTTACTGCGCATGCTCTGTCGGACTTGGAAAGGTCCAGCCAATCGCACGTGAGAGGCAGCGGAGTGATATTAGTATTAGTACGCTTCAAAGTAAAAGAAGAGAAAAGAGCTCAGATATGAATGTTATTTTACTCTTTTACTTAAATAAAAATTCACTGATAACCTGACAAAATATGACACTTCTGTTATTTTACAGGAGGAAATGCTGCTAGGATAAAATCAACATGATGATCGTTGTGGAATATTGTGGCTCACAAACAACTTTATAATTGCAAATTAATTATATTTGTGCATTTTTGTGATTTGTGCTTTAACATTAACTTCTTACAGTTCATGACTGATGGGAGAAAATAAAAACCACCCCAGATTTCTCCTCAGCACTGTGGCCAGGTTCACAGACTCAGTCCTGCTGTAACGACTCTTCACCTCGAACAGCACAGTGAGCTGTTTGCTGTGTCCTGTGGGCTTTGTTCGTTTACACCCTTTGTGGGGTTTTTGTTATTATATATTTTTGTGATGAACATGGTAAAGTACCTTGGGCTGTAAATACTGATGTGTTTGACGTAGTTTGCCTTAAAATTGTCATCCATATAAAAATAAAATACTTCATTTTTATTTTGAAAATCACACAACGCAAAAACCAAAGAAACCGCAGTGCTGCTCGTTCCTGATTGGACGATTAGACTTACTCTCAGCCTGACCAATGAGCGAGCAGCAGGTGATTATATAAAGGCGTAGTCTCTGCCGGAGTCCATGTTTTGGCGGGAATAGCACGAAGTCAGTTACAAAGATGTCTGGACGCGGAAAGAGCGGAAAAATCAGAGCGAAGGCGAAGTCCCGGTCCTCCCGGGCCGGGCTGCAGTTCCCGGTGGGCCGTGTCCACAGGCTGCTGAGGAAGGGTAACTATGCTCAGCGTGTTGGTGCCGGCGCCCCGGTGTACCTCGCGGCTGTGCTGGAGTATCTGACGGCTGAGATCCTGGAGCTGGCCGGAAACGCCGCCCGCGACAACAAGAAGACTAGGATCATCCCCCGCCACCTGCAGCTGGCCGTCCGCAACGACGAGGAGCTGAATAAGCTTCTGGGTGGAGTAACGATCGCTCAGGGCGGCGTGCTGCCCAACATCCAGGCCGTGCTGCTGCCCAAGAAGACTGACAAGGCGAAATGAAGCTCCGGGAGAAGCGCGCTGATAATAACGGCTCTTTTAAGGGCCACACACAACATCTGAGAGCAGTACGACCTTAAATGAACTACGGCGGGTCACAGCCCGGACTCACTGGTCTGACCCGCTCTGGGTAAACGTTTCAACCAAAAGCAGCTGTGACACAAACCTGTGTGTAAGTGTTGAAACCACAGTGAGCCAGCGGAGCGTCTGTAGCTAACGATCAACTCCTGTGACGGGTCATAAAGGACGCAGTCACACTGCAAAGGCCAGAAGACCCGCGGCTGTTTGTGTTCACATATTTATCTCTATTCACAATAATGTTATCACATCAGACACACCTGTCTCCATGTTGATCCTGTTGTTTCAATCCTGTGCTGCACCTTTTACACTATGATCTGAAGTTTGCTTTAAGATGAGCTCATGTTTATTAGAGTATAGATTCCATATAAGGGAAGGACAACAGGATAAAGACACGCTGTGGAAGAGAGAACTATTAATAACCAGGATGATTCAGTGCACAGAGGTCTATGAAGACTTAATAGTGAAGAAGAAACACCCACTGCATCATGGGAATGCCCCAGCAGCCTACACCTAGCACCGTGACTGTCTGTGACCTGCAATATTTAGGCTCAGTTAACAGCTACAGGTGTGTTTGCTGTATTCCTGCTCTGCTCTTTAGTTTGGGTAAAGATGCTTTCCTCCTCACTCATGTTCCTTCCACGCATCACTGCATGTACGTGCGCCTCTCCCCACCGCAGAGGAAACTGTACCCACCCTAACATTCAATCATCTCCCAGACTGCACAAGACAGTAGACACCCAGGTTAAGTTTATTCTCCACCTCTCCTATGACTCTCCCCCACCTGCAGAGTGGACTCCTGCAAGGATGGAACAAACTCCCTGTCAGTTGAAGAGCCCCCTAGTTAGGCCGATGCGCCAGAGGCCCCCTGCGCCAGGGCTGAGCCCCCGTGCATCCACCCGCCCACAACCTCGGCGACACACCAACAAGGACCGAAGCCCCCAAGGCCCAGCCAGAGCCCCAGCACGGAGGCGAAGCACCCCCGAACCCCACGCCTGCCCCGGATCCACTCAGGGGCAGCCAGGCCACCAGGCCAGTAACCTACGTCCACCAGTACAGACCATCCTCCAGCCCCGCTGCACGCAGCCACGAGGAGAACAACCTCTAAGAGCGACCAGAGCCACTAACCAGGTTATGAACACAACCCCCGGGTTAAGCCCTCCAGGGATAACGTCTCTAGGGGTCCTCCAGGCGCCCTCCCCCCCCCCCCCCCCACACACCACACACACATAAAACATATTAAGGATTGTACATTAACATAAAACTGTTGTCGAAATTCACCAGAGAAACACACACATGAAGAGAGGGAGAGTATGCATAGTATGCAAACAGCTGCCAAACAGCCATCATAATTCATCACACAATGAGAACAGGACAAATCAACAACTGACAATTAATATTAAAATCTGTAACATATTGTTTGGAGTTTAGTCTGTTACTGTTGCTATTTTTACCATTTCTTCTTGGAGCAACTGTAACCCACATCATTTCCTCAGGGATTAATAAAGTGTTCTGATTGGTTCAGGATGACCTGCCATTATCCAATCACACATCTGCTTACCTGCATCTTTGCTCGTTTCTCCTCCTCTTTCTCTTTTTTCTAAACTGAGCACCTGATGGCTTTGAACTTTTCTTGTCCATCTTCCATTGGTTTTAATTTTGCACTCCAGTATGAACACAAATCCCCCAACGAGGATCAGCACAACATGATCTAACAGACCTACACCTTAGTTCACAGATTCACTTTGTCTAAGGTGTGTTTCTGAGATTTCACACAGGATTCAAATCATGAATACATGATGGGCTTGGATTTACAACATTATGAATGAATGTGCAGAAAAATGCGCTGACATTGCTTTATATCGAGCACCGGCTGCCCAGTTAAACTGTGACTATCACCAGGTAACGTAGGCGTGTTTCTTGAATTAGCAGCAGGTGTTAAACAGCTGACAGATGAGGAGGAGGATGCATGCAGGTAAACTGAGGGTCTGTTGAGCTGATCGCTGGTTTCGTGAGAAAAATGTCAGCTCGTTCTTTATGTTACAGAAGCACAGAGACACAAGACCAGGCGGAAAGAGACGATCGTTCGGTGAAAATGAGAATCTGCGAATGCAACATGTGGAACACGGAGAGTGGAATATGTAAACAAACCGGTTAACGTAACCCCCCCAAACAAACAAACAAACACAAAAACCAGTTCAGCTGGAACACCGGGGCTGTGAGCTCGGTGCACTCTGTCAGCTGACTGTTAGCAGAGCTAGTGACATCTCTGAAAACATCTGAGCACAAACATGTTCTGTTGACAACCTAGACGTGAGATTACACCCGCCCACTTAGTTTGATGGGTGAGGCTGACAGATAAAATGATTTCAAGGAGACATGAAGGGGACAAAAGTGCCAAAATGAATTAAATAAATAAATCATTAAATAATTAATTAAAATGTCAATAATTATTTAAATGTGTTATTAATTAAAAATATGTCAATAATTAATTAATTACATGTGTCATAAATATTTATGTAATTAATTATTTCCAATTTAATTAATTATTGCCACATTTAATTAATAATTTAATGGTGTATTTAATTAATTCATTATGGCAGTCCTGGCCATCATATTAGATCTCAGTGCTGCTTTTGATACAGTAGATCGCAGCCTTCTCTCTCTCCAGACTGGAACAACATTGGAATAAAAGGGATTGTTTTGGAATGGTTTAAATCCTACCTATCTAATTGAACCTTCTCTGTTAAACTCAGAGACTCATTATCCCAAGACCGTGCTTTCTTGTGGGGTCCCCCAGGGCTCTATCCTCGGCCCTTTTTTTAATCTACATGCTTCCGATGGGCTCAATTTAAAAAATATATATCTCGTTTCATTGCTACGCAGATGACTCTCAGATTTACAGACGGAAATCTGTGAATCCTCTGTTTGAAGGGTCTGTTTGATTGTCTGGAAGACGTTAAGGCATGGTTGGCGCTAAATTTTCTCAACCTAAATGAGCAAAAAACTGAATAAAGAATAAAGTTACGTTGAAACCAAGCACACCATTGTTTTTCTTGTGACATTACCAATAAGTTTGATGTGTCACATGGCCCTCTTCCTATTGAAAAACAAAAGTTGTATCCAAGATGGCCGACTTCTAAATGGCCACCATGGTCACCACCCATCTTGAGGAGTTTGCCCCCTCACATATACTAATGTAATCAATTTTAATATCAGCCCAACACAACAGTCGCCTCACACTTATACTAATATGCTACAAACAGGACTTTAATATCACCAACCATCCCCATGTTATTACGGTGTATCCATATAAATGGCCCACCCTGTATGGTTAAGTACAGACTGAATACTAGAGGAAAAACCCAAAACTCTGAATCCCGTCCAGCCAATCATTTTCAGCGACGACTTCATTTTAACAGGGAGAGACCTCCAACAGAGCCGGGCTCAGGAGAGGCGTTCCTCTGCCACATCTGGTCGGGTTTGAGGGGAAAGATAAGAGAACAAAGGGGTCACAGAGAGAACACAGCCATACATGACAAAATACAAACTGGGAGAGAGTAGAAAAAATATTCTATTGAATACTGTCATATAAAAATAAAATGTGTTATTTTCTTTTTTTGGCCAATAGTTTAAGGTGGAGGGCAGTTATTCATGGGGGTTTTAATGCGTACAGTTGCCTTGTGTGCCCCAATCAGCTCATTTATGAAATTTCATCAGTGCTGTGGTGCCCCCTCCAGGGGCAGGACAGACAGATGTCATTATGCACCACTGCACTCTCTGTGGTGTATGTGAACAACATGCTTGCACACGAGTGCATGGAGAGAGACAATCTTTACATGTTTTACCTCTTTAGTAACTTTTGCAACGTTACGGGTTGTATGAACGCTGTGTGTCATGTTAGATAAGCAGCGTAGGTCAGACAGCTATAGGTCAGTACTTCTTTAATTGGAAATAAGAGCTTTTACATGTCAAACACCACACAGAGACTTTCGTGTGTTTCAAAACCATCCCTGACTCTAACGGCTACGGAACAAAATCGTCTGGCATCACATTTATTCAAAACTGTTTTATCCATCTACTGCCATGTCTTTTGACAAGAACATCCACAAAACCATCGAGGTTTATGGCTCTGGCCCTTCTGGCCTGACTGCTTCACACCCCAAATTGATGAGTGGATTGTCACGCACTGGGTTCCTTAGGCTACGTCCACACTAATGCGTTTTCGTCCACACTGAGACGTTTTGGAAACGCTCTTGAAAACACATACATTTCAAAACGGAGCTGTCCGGTTGCAGTGTGGACACTCGAAAACGCAGACGGCATTTTAGTCATGTGATGCAGTCATGTGACAATTAAAAAGACAGCGGAGGGCGTTACACAGCAGTTGTTTTGATTGCTCTCAATTGACAGCCAAAAAAAGATTAATATCAGTTGTACATGCTCCAGATAGCTTTTCTTCAAATTCTTTAATTCTCACTCTTTTGCGCGCAGGACTGGAACGTAAGCGTTTTGGGCCGTTTCAATGTGGACGCACAACTCTGTGAAAACAACTGAAGACGATAATGTGGACACCGAGCGTTTTCAGACGAGAACGCCGTTTTCAAATCTACCCAGGCTAGTGTGGACGTAGCCTTAGAGTAGCTTTGATTAATTTTAGCAGTGAAAAACTGTGCTCACAAGCCGAGGCTGAAAGGTGACAAACAAAACGAGTTAGAGGGGTGGCCAGCTCCCCCCTATGGCCATCCCCCCTTGTTGGGGCCACTGTGTACGACCCCTACAGCATGAGTCCTGGAAAATCATGTTATCTGCGACTCTGTGACAAGTACATTTCCAGTTAATACTTGTACAGCTGCTGTTATTGTGTATATATTTATTTATATTTCTTCATACATTCTTATATAGTTCTATATTGTGTATTTTGTTGTACAGTTATTTTATTTTCAACTTTAATTTATATATTTTATCTTATTCTTTCCCAGTTAAATTTACCCTTCATTCTAATTTGTGTTGTACAGTTATTTCATTTTTAACCTTAATTTATATTTTATTCCTTCCTAGTTAAATTTACCCTTTTTAATTTTTCATATTTATTTCCTATCTTATTCATAGCCTTTTCCTTTTTGTTTTCTTTAGGTCACGAGCAGTTGTCCAAGCATTTCACTACATATCGTACTGTGTATGACTGTGTACGTGACAAATAAAATTTGAATTTGAATTTGAATTTGTAGTTGTTTCAACATCAGTATTTCATCTGCTAAAGTGCATAACCAGTTATTCACTGCTACACCTGTTCTCCAGTCAGCTGCCTCATCTTTACCAGTCCCAGTAATTATAAGGCATAGATGGAAAAAATCTCATAAAATCAAACCAAACTCAGTAATCTAATTTCTGTGTGATGTAAACCTATTCCTCTTAAGCCCATCTCTGCTGCAATTGTTGCCTTTTTTAAATCTAATAAATCATTCGTGCATAACATTTTATCACAGCTCAGAAATGAGACTTTTTCTTCTTCCTTGAGACTCAAACCAGGTGACTGTTGTCACGAAGGAGTCGCAGTGGTTTATAAGGACCATCTGAACTGTCCATTAATCCTGGTTCTTTTAACTCCTTTGAATTATTAATCTATCGACCTCCCAAATCCTGCAAACATTCCCTGAATGAACTCTCTAATCTCCTGTCCTCTCCTCTGTTATGATTCATTTTGATAAAATCATCTTGGTCGGTGACTTTAATTTACATATGGATGATGCCTCTAACTACTCTGCCACAGAATTTCTTAAATTGCAAAAGCATTTAATTTTGTGCAATAGTAAAACTCTTTTGTGCACATGTCTGATCATAAATGTAACATGAATAAACTGGTCCTGGGTGCTAAAGTCTCTCAATGCTGTGGGCTCCGCTGCAAACACAGAAACAGTTTCCTGCAGTTTCCAGTCTAACACTGAACACCAGAATGAAACAGCTGATGTGTGATATTATAGATAACAGTATAATATCACATCAGCGTGTACAGTCAGACTGGATGTAGGGAAGTCTCTCCCAGCGGATCATCTGTGACTCTATATCCGCCCGGTCACCGGCAGCCTGCGTGTGTTTACCGCCACCGAAATCTGCCTCCGTTAGAACCCAACTATCCCCGGCACTGCCGCTGTTTCACCGGGACTCTGTCCCCACGGGTCTTCGCTGACCGGAGCACCGAGATCACATTTCATCCGAACCGCTTTGGGTCACTTTAGGAGCAGAAATGTGGAGAAAGTTCGCTGCGAGCTGCTCCGAGAGGCGGTGTGTCAGAGAGGTTTGAAGCCTCCCGAAATTAACGGAAGAAGTCCCGAAGGGCAAAAACAGGATCAGACGGGAGACCGAAGAGTTTTCTCCCCGCTGCCTCGGAACGGGGGTTTCAAACGTTTATCTGGGGCCGGTTTGAGCTCCGAAACGCGGCGAAGAAAACACAAGAAGAGCCGCGATTGTAGCGGCAGCAGAGCGGAGGGCTGGCTTCACTCTCCATGGTTCTCATGTGCTTGATAAGTCCCGCCTCCCGCGCGAAGCTCCGACATGCTCAGTACGAAGCTCACGCGCAGACATGGCAGAAGAAGCTCCCGCAGCTGCACCGGCGAAAGCCCCGGCCAAGGCTCCCAAGAAGAAGTCCGCTCCCCGGGCTAAGAAGGACGGACCCAGCCTCCCTAAGCTCATCGTCGCCTCGGTGACAGAGTCGAAGGAGCGCAAGGGGACGTCGCTGGCGGCCATAAAGAAATACCTGACCGCCAAAAATGTGGACGTACCCAAGGCCAACAAACGTATCAACACCGCCGTCGCCAAGCTGGTGGAGAAAGGCATTCTCAGTCAGGTGAAGGGCACCGGGGCTTCCGGCTCCTTCAAGCTTGCTAAGAAAGAACCGAAAGTCGCGAAACCAGCGAAGAAGAAGGCTGCCAAGCCCGCGAAGAAGGCTCCCGCCAAAGCCAAGAAGCCCGCGGTGAAGAAAGTGGCCACCCCGAAGAAATCTCCGGCCAAGAAGGCTGCGAAGAAAGTGGTGAAGAAGAGCCCCAAGAAGGCTGCTCCCAAGAAGCCCAAGGCGGCAGCCAAGAAGCCCAAGTCCCCCGCTAAGAAGGCCGCCCCGAAAAAGCCCAAAGCCGCCAAGAAGCCCGCAAAGAAAACTGCGCCAAAGAAGGCCAAGAAGTAAAAGCTGCTCCCGCACAGAGTGCATCAAAGGCTCTTTTCAGAGCCACCACAGCCTCCGCTACGAGCTTGTGTGTGTGTGTGTGTGTGTGTGTGTGTGTGTGTGAGAGTGAGTGTGTGTGTGAGAGAGTGTACTGGTCTCCCAGTTAAGCTCACTGGAGGGGGAAATGCATGTTGAATTGTCAGAACATTAGAAACATGAGTTTCAGTCTTATGTCAATAAATAGAATCTGATAATTGAGCTAGGCAGTGATTCAATGATACTTTGAAACCTGAATTATTTCCCAGTCAGTGCTGCAAATATTTCCAGTTTATTCTGGTGCTGATGACAGGAGCTGAGTGCACTGAAGCTGTGGATGGCTTTGTTTTCTTGGTTTACTGGTTTATTACCTGCTGTTGTTTAGAGTTAAATTTGAATTAGCCCCCCACCCCCATCTCAAAGACCTCTGTGGACTTCACATAAGCACTGTGCAGTAACCCACACTCTGCATATGTAACACTAATGTATTTTTATTTTTCCCGGTTTGTTCGTACATCTTATCTTTTTGAATACTGTTCATATGTGTTCATATGTGTACATGCTGCTGAAGCTGTGCACCCCGCATGTGTGCAGTAGTAGGCGGCGCTGTCTCACTGTACATCTGAATAACAATAAAGAAGTTCTGCTCTGTCTAGCGCTTCATTTTGAACATTTTCGTCCAATAGCTGAGCAGCTGCGGTGCGCGCGCTACCAGATCTGGACCAATCAGCGCTGAGCTCCCGCCTGCAGCCCCTGTATAAAGCCGCTGCTCGCGCCCAGACTTCATTCTCTCTTTCGCTGTTCACGCAGAGGAGCCCGACGCTGTAAGATGGCCAGGACCAAGCAGACTGCCCGTAAATCCACCGGAGGAAAAGCTCCCAGGAAGCAGCTGGCCACCAAGGCTGCCCGTAAGAGCGCCCCGGCCACCGGAGGCGTCAAGAAGCCTCACCGTTATAGGCCCGGTACCGTGGCTCTGCGCGAGATCCGCCGTTACCAGAAATCCACCGAGCTGCTGATCCGCAAGCTGCCCTTCCAGCGCCTGGTCCGCGAGATCGCTCAGGACTTCAAGACCGACCTGCGCTTCCAGAGCTCTGCTGTCATGGCTCTGCAGGAGGCCAGCGAGGCTTACCTGGTCGGACTCTTCGAGGACACCAACCTGTGCGCCATCCACGCCAAAAGGGTCACCATCATGCCCAAAGACATCCAGCTGGCTCGCCGCATCCGCGGAGAGAGCTTAAGCTACACGCTCTCCTACCAACAACGGCTCTTTTCGAGCCATACACGCACTCAGAGCAGCGGTTTACAGCACAGACTCTGTATCACCTGGCCCTCAGCTCAGTGCTGTTTGGAGTCTGCTTCTCACTAACAGAGCATGCAGTGGGGGTTAGTGTTGATTGTACTGTATTAGTACACAGGTGTGTAGCGGGGGGGCGCAATGGTACGATTATGTCAAGGACAGGAAGTGTAGCGGTGCAGGCCCACAGACCGCGTCATTAAACAAGCACAGCTGCGTTTGAGTGGTTACAGGACTGCAGAGTTCATAAGCAGCTGGATGGAGACACTGAGGTTTCAGCTTGGAGGACAAAGTTTCACTGAGCCAGGCTTTAAACCTCATGATCTCCCTAAAAGTGTTTTATATGAACACTGAAGTTTGGGGAGGGGGAGAAGAACCAAAGCTCCAGTTCAATATAAAATAAACTGTCCTGCATGGCAGAGATGTGCAATAAGAACCGAGCCATGGCTCAGTGTCTCGCAGCCTCAATGTGCACTTCAAGTCATTTATAATTAAATGATCATTGTAACCTGTTTGATCTGCTGCTCAGACGTTTTGCTCCAATCATTAAACTGCTGTTAATAAAAGCAGGCCGGGCAAAGAGCTACCAGAACTTTGTCATTTCAGTTGTCACTGCCAATTAGGATGAAAGTGTGGATTAGTGCACTGTCGTTATGGTTTACATCAGGGTAGGCAACTACAGGCCTCGAGGGCCGGTGTCCTGCAGGTTTTAGATGTGTCCATGATCCATCACAGCTAATTTAAAGGGCTAAATGACTCCTCAGCATTTCTTGGAGTTCTCCGGAGGCCTGGTAACGAACTAATCATGTGATTCAGGTGTGTTGACCCAGGGTGCGATCTAAAACCTGCAGGACACCGGCCCTCGAGGCCTGCAGTTGCCCACCCCTGGTTTACACAATCTGTTCATATACGATCAAACTGCAGCTCACAGCTACGGGGGAGCTTTTTAACTCCAGCCATTGGACCATTTCCCACACCCAGAAACAAACTACACGCTTTTCATACTGCCGACACTGTACTCACTTTTAATCAGTTTTTTATTCACCTTTCAGTCACTTTAATTTTAAAACTGTCTATACTGTATATTCTGTGCATTTATTATCTCACTCCTGTTGCCTGTTTATGCCCCGCCCTTATCTTCAGCGTCATGCTGCTCTGGTCTGTCTTGATTGGTCCTGGGGGATAAACAAAGTCTCTGTTTCTGGCAGCTGCGGTGTCCTGGGCTCTGCAGTCCGCTGTGCGGCTCTCGAAGGACCGTCATTATCAGCCGAGCCTCTCCCGGAGCTTCCCTCGGCTGTCTCGGTCTTTGTGTGATGTTGTAACGCACACATGGATCAATGTTTGTCTGCACACGTACTGAAGCAACACATTTAAATCTGCTCTTCCGCACTCCCGATAAATGTCCCACAGCCCCGTCAGCAGGTTAAATAAAGCACTGCTCTTTTTCTTCGTTGTGCGATTTACCCAGTCGACCAAAGGCAGAGCCTCGACCAATGACAGGCGGGGATCTGCACAGCCTTATTTGCATACAGAGGAAATAAAACAGAGCCGCTCTGCGCTGACGGGCACATTCTCTGTTGGGAAGTATCGACGAAGGAAAATGCCTGAACCCGCAAAGTCCGCGCCCAAGAAGGGCTCCAAGAAAGCCGTGACTAAAACCGCCGGCAAGGGCGGCAAGAAGAAGAGAAAGACCAGGAAGGAGAGCTACGCCATCTACGTGTACAAGGTGCTGAAGCAGGTGCACCCCGACACCGGCATCTCCTCCAAGGCCATGAGCATCATGAACTCGTTCGTCAACGACATCTTCGAGCGCATCGCCTCTGAGGCCTCCCGCCTGGCTCACTACAACAAGCGCTCCACCATCACCTCCAGGGAGATCCAGACCGCCGTGCGCCTCCTGCTGCCCGGTGAGCTGGCCAAGCACGCCGTGTCCGAGGGCACCAAGGCCGTGACCAAGTACACCAGCTCCAAGTAAACTGCAGCTCTGCTGCATCCACCCAACGGCTCTTTTCAGAGCCACCCACTTCGTCTAAAGAGCACATGTCCTGCTGTGACGCTCACTGGTCCTGCTATAAACACATGTTTAACACGTGTATTGGGGCACATGTACAACAGTTTCAATAAACCGAGCAGCACTGATCGAGGCTGTTATCTCTGATCATTTATTTATATAATCACTCTTCTCCCGCCTCCCTCGTGCGCACCCGTTTCCTGCAGTGTGACGACATTTCTGGATATTTCAGCTGTGGAAATGACCAGTTTTCATCTCCAGACGTAACGACCCATAATTACAGGTAAGCTACAATATAAGAGGAGATTTCACAGATTGTCCCGCCCGTGACTTTGTGTATTTGGTGGTTTAGAGGTCTGAGCCTGACTTAAAGGGCCGGAAGTTAATGGTAGCTAACTCATATCGCACCTGCAAAAACCCTTTGCAGAGCTTTATTAGTTCTGGTTATAATGTGGGTGTAGTTCATCTGCTTTATATTATGTCACAGCTGTGCCCCTGCACCCGCTCCGTGAAATGGATGGATGGTATTATGACATATGACACTAACGCTAATCAGTTTTCCTCATGGAAAATGAGTAAACAGAGGCTGTATCTAGGGCTGGGTTTTTATAATCGATTTACCGATTAAGATCGATTCATTAAAATCCTGAATCGATTTTTTTAATATAAATTTATTTTGCCCGAAATGCCAGAATCTCTGGTGACATCTCACAAAATTTCAACAACCACCAAACAGCTAAGACAGTAAATGAGAGCAGGAACACGGATTCTGCACAAAGACTTAAACACACAGCGCGACCCGCGGATCAGAATCAGTTAGATGTCGCCTTTCTCACAGTCGGGGCTGAAAGCCGACAGCTCGCTGATTCTGATCTGTCGGCGGGTCCGCGCTTTGTGTTCACGCCCTTTTTGCGCTGATTCTAAAGCTGTTAGTTTGATCTCTCTCCAAACAATATTGACCGAACCAGCAGCAAAAGAAGATCCAAACTACGCTTCACATAAACATCTGTTGTTTCACAACGCGCTGTTTTTTTTTTTTTCATTTTACATACTTCCGAAAAGAAAACCTAATTTCTGCCGTTCAATACTGAACAAATTTAAACTTTTTAAAATTATGCAAAATGCAAAACGCCGTGTCTCTAATAAAACCGCTGTAACTTCAGAGGTGATGTTCATATGTTGATTAATGGTTTTCTTTCGTTTTTGATGTACTGCAGAATATTTTTATAAAATCCCAGAACAGGAAAATCACCTTCATGTTTTTCTGTTTTATCTTCAGCTACTTTGACACAAAGGCCTCTGCTGTGATGCTCACACCTGTGATAAAGTCTTGCGTGTGTCAGCTTCCTTTTTATAGATACAAAAATATGTAAATGTACTGATCTGAATTATAATATTTCTGACTGTCAAAATTTCCCAGATTCAAATCGAATCGATTCGAAATCAGTGATGATACCCAGCCCTGGTTGTATCCCAATCCAGGGTGTGCAGCCTGAAAGGCCGCATTTTAATTACGTAACTGCGACAGACGAAGGCTGTCCCAATTCAAAGGCTGCTCGAAATGCGGCCCTCAAATGCGTCCTTCATTTCCCTGAATTTTAAGGACGTGGCGGTGTAGACTTCGTGGCCCAACATATCCCAGAATGCATAGCGTGGGTGTGGATAATTTTGCTGGAAAAAAACGGCGGATGAGGGGCGCCCGAAGAGTAAACTTTAAGTACTGAATATTATGTCACTTATTTATGTGCAAATGTTTAATAACGAAGAACATTAAACATTCCTGTTGGCCACATGTCGGCAAAGTCATGTGACATTAGTGACGTTTGTACTAACTTGGTTTTAAAGCCTTTACTTTAAAATATACGCCGTTCAATAGCTGAGCTTAATCTTACAGAGAATGATCAAAGCTCATGTAGAAACAAACAAATGAACAAAAGATTTTCTCCTTCATTTCTGTCAAACAAGCTGTGTGAACGTTTCCAGCTGTAGTATCATGGTTGCTAGGCAACCTGGCAGCGCGAACGGAGGCTAGGACCGTCCCATTTCACAAGCCTCGCACTTCCGGCCTTAGCGGTCTTTGAGTACGCGGCCCTTGAGGATCGTTGAGGCTGCAGACCCTGAATTGGGATACAGCCATAATTCATGTCACAGCAGATGAGGACAGACGTCCTCCTTCAGTCAGGAAGTTAACAAGGTGACCGAATGACAGACAGGTGAGGACACCTGAGAGAGTGAGAGGTGGAGTCCCAGCTGGGTCTCCAGGTGTACGAAACTCGTACAGCAATGATGCTAACAGTGAGATCATGATCATGTCTGATTCACAGCACATTAGAGGGCCTGGCCCATCCATCAGCTGCACAAACACGTCGGATCTTCAGTGTAAATTCTGCTGTAATCATTTTATTTTTCCAAAACTAGAGCAGAGGGCTGGTCTGCCACACCTGAGCTCCTTCACACTGCAGGGGGACAAGAAGACAAACCTTCAGCCATGTGGTGAAGCTCACTGACCTATGACCCAGCATACTGTCCCTGTGTCAGTGTTCACTTCAGTCATGGGATACAAGCGGTGGAACAAAGCCCCGCGCAGACCTGTGG
>NW_024583015.1:139826-140934 GCF_018398535.1 Haplochromis burtoni
AACCAGGGGTGGGCAACTGCAGGCCTCGAGGGCCGGTGTCCTGCAGGTTTTAGATCGCACCCTGAGTCAACACACCTGAATCACATGATTAGTTCGTTACCAGGCCTCCGGAGAACTCCAAGAAATGCTGAGGAGTCATTTAGCCCTTTAAATTAGCTGTGATGGATCATGGACACATCTAAAACCTGCAGGACACCGGCCCTCGAGGCCTGCAGTTGCCTACCCTGATGTAAACCATAACAGTGCACTAATCCACACTTTCATCCTAATTGGCAGTGACAACTGAAATGACAAAGTTCTGGTAGCTCTTTGCCCGGCCTGCTTTTATTAACAGCAGTTTAATGATTGGAGCAAAACGTCTGAGCAGCAGATCAAACAGGTTACAATGATCATTTAATTATAAATGACTTGAAGTGCACATTGAGGCTGCGAGACACTGAGCCATGGCTCGGTTCTTATTGCACATCTCTGCCATGCAGGACAGTTTATTTTATATTGAACTGGAGCTTTGGTTCTTCTCCCCAGCAGAGGCCTTTGTGTCAAAGCAGCTGAAGATAAAACAGAAAAACATGAAGGTGATTTTCCTGTTCTGGATTTTATAAAAATATTCTGCAGTGCATCAAAAACGAAAGAAAACCATTAATCAACATATGAACATCACCTCTGACGTCACAGCGGTTTTATTACAGACACGGCGTTTTGCATTTTGCATAATTTTAAAAAGTTTAAATTTGTTCAGTATTGAACGGCAGAAATTAGGTTTTCTTTTCGGAAGTTAGTAAAAAAAAAGAGAGAGCTGTGTGGTGGAAGCAAAACAGTAAAAGTCAGAGTGAATTCATGCGACATTAAATGAGAGATCAAACTAACAGCTTTAGAATCAGCGCGTAAAGGGCGTGAACACAAAGCTCGACCCGCCGACACATCAGAGTCAGGAGCTGTCGGCTTTCAGCCCCGACTGTGAGAAAGGCGACATTAACTGATTCTGATCCGCGGGTTTAGTCTTTGTGCAGAATCCGTGTTCCTGCTCTCATTTACTTGTTTCAGCTGTTTGGTGGTTGTTGAAATTTTGTGAGATGTCACCAGAGATTCTGGCATTTCGGGCAAAATA
>NW_024583015.1:140959-156753 GCF_018398535.1 Haplochromis burtoni
AATTTATATAATAAAAAATCGATTCAGGATTTTAATGAATCGATCTTAATCGGTAAATCGATTATAAAAACCCAGCCCTAGATACAGCCTCTGTTTACTCATTTTCCATGAGGAAAACTGATTAGCGTTAGTGTCATATGTCATAATACCATCCATCCATTTCACGGAGCGGGTGCAGGGGCACAGCTGTGACATAATATAAAGCAGATGAACTACACCCACATTATAACCAGAACTAATAAAGCTCTGCAAAGGGTTTTTGCAGGTGCGATATGAGTTAGCTACCATTAACTTCCGGCCCTTTAAGTCAGGCTCAGACCTCTAAACCACCAAATACACAAAGTCACGGGCGGGACAATCTGTGAAATCTCCTCTTATATTGTAGCTTACCTGTAATTATGGGTCGTTACGTCTGGAGATGAAAACTGGTCATTTCCACAGCTGAAATATCCAGAAATGTCGTCACACTGCAGGAAACGGGTGCGCACGAGGGAGGCGGGAGAAGAGTGATTATATAAATAAATGATCAGAGATAACAGCCTCGATCAGTGCTGCTCGGTTTATTGAAACTGTTGTACATGTGCCCCAATACACGTGTTAAACATGTGTTTATAGCAGGACCAGTGAGTGTCACAGCAGGACATGTGCTCTTTAGACGAAGTGGGTGGCTCTGAAAAGAGCCGTTGGGTGGATGCAGCAGAGCTGCAGTTTACTTGGAGCTGGTGTACTTGGTCACGGCCTTTGTGCCCTCGGACACGGCGTGCTTGGCCAGCTCACCGGGCAGCAGGAGGCGCACGGCGGTCTGGATCTCCCTGGAGGTGATGGTGGAGCGCTTGTTGTAGTGAGCCAGGCGGGAGGCCTCAGAGGCGATGCGCTCGAAGATGTCGTTGACGAACGAGTTCATGATGCTCATGGCCTTGGAGGAGATGCCGGTGTCGGGGTGCACCTGCTTCAGCACCTTGTACACGTAGATGGCGTAGCTCTCCTTCCTGGTCTTTCTCTTCTTCTTGCCGCCCTTGCCGGCGGTTTTAGTCACGGCTTTCTTGGAGCCCTTCTTGGGCGCGGACTTGCGTGGTTCAGGGTTCATGCATTTTCCTTGCTCGTCGATACTTCCCAACAGAGAATGTGCCCGTCAGCGCAGAGCGGCTCTGTTTTATTTCCTCGATGTATGGGTCAGAATGATAGTTGGTGTGGTCGAGATCCCGCCGCCTGAGCTCTCCGCATATCTGCTTGTGCATCGCCTTGACTTTACGTGGTAAAGTACGTCGCACAACGAAGAAAAAGAGCAGTGCTTTATTTAACCTGCTGACGGGGCTGTGGGACATTTATCGGGAGTGCGGAAGAGCAGATTTAAATGTGTTGCTTCAGTACGTGTGCAGACAAACATTGATCCATGTGTGCGTTACAACATCACACAAAGACCGAGACAGCCGAGGGAAGCTCCGGGAGAGGCTCGGCTGATAATGACGGTCCTTCGAGAGCCGCACAGCGGACTGCAGAGCCCAGGACACCGCAGCTGCCAGAAACAGAGACTTTGTTTATCCCCCAGGACCAATCAAGACAGACCAGAGCAGCATGACGCTGAAGATAAGGGCGGGGCATAAACAGGCAACAGGAGTGAGATAATAAATGCACAGAATATACAGTATAGACAGTTTTAAAATTAAAGTGACTGAAAGGTGAATAAAAAACTGATTAAAAGTGAGTACAGTGTCGGCAGTATGAAAAGCGTGTAGTTTGTTTCTGGGTGTGGGAAATGGTCCAATGGCTGGAGTTAAAAAGCTCCCCCGTAGCTGTGAGCTGCAGTTTGATCGTATATGAACAGATTGTGTAAACCAGGGGTGGGCAACTGCAGGCCTCGAGGGCCGGTGTCCTGCAGGTTTTAGATCGCACCCTGGGTCAACACACCTGAATCACATGATTAGTTCGTTACCAGGCCTCCGGAGAACTCCAAGAAATGCTGAGGAGTCATTTAGCCCTTTAAATTAGCTGTGATGGATCATGGACACATCTAAAACCTGCAGGACACCGGCCCTCGAGGCCTGTAGTTGCCTACCCTGATGTAAACCATAACGACAGTGCACTAATCCACACTTTCATCCTAATTGGCAGTGACAACTGAAATGACAAAGTTCTGGTAGCTCTTTGCCCGGCCTGCTTTTATTAACAGCAGTTTAATGATTGGAGCAAAACGTCTGAGCAGCAGATCAAACAGGTTACAATGATCATTTAATTATAAATGACTTGAAGTGCACATTGAGGCTGCGAGACACTGAGCCATGGCTCGGTTCTTATTGCACATCTCTGCCATGCAGGACAGTTTATTTTATATTGAACTGGAGCTTTGGTTCTTCTCCCCCTCCCCAAACTTCAGTGTTCATATAAAACACTTTTAGGGAGATCATGAGGTTTAAAGCCTGGCTCAGTGAAACTTTGTCCTCCAAGCTGAAACCTCAGTGTCTCCATCCAGCTGCTTATGAACTCTGCAGTCCTGTAACCACTCAAACGCAGCTGTGCTTGTTTAATGACGCGGTCTGTGGGCCTGCACCGCTACACTTCCTGTCCTTGACATAATCGTACCATTGCGCCCCCCCGCTACACACCTGTGTACTAATACAGTACAATCAACACTAACCCCCACTGCATGCTCTGTTAGTGAGAAGCAGACTCCAAACAGCACTGAGCTGAGGGCCAGGTGATACAGAGTCTGTGCTGTAAACCGCTGCTCTGAGTGCGTGTACGTGGCTCTTAAAAGAGCCGTTGTGTTTGGTGTTAGAACTGGTCCAGTCAGCTTAAGCCCTCTCTCCGCGGATGCGGCGGGCCAGCTGGATGTCTTTGGGCATGATGGTAGACCCTCTTTGGCATGGATGGCGCACAGGTTGGTGTCCTCAAGAAGACCGACCAGGTAAGCCTCGCTGCCTCCTGCAGAGCCATGACGGCTGAGCTTTGGAAGCGCAGGTCGGTCTTAGAAGTCCTGAGCGATCTCGCCTAACCAGGCGCTGGAACGGACAGCTTACGGATCAGCAGCTCGGTGGATTCTGGTAGACGGCGGATCTCGCCTCAGAGCAACGGTACCAGGTCTGATAACGTGGGGCTTCTTCACGCCACCGGTGGCTAGGGGCGCTCTTACGGGCAGCCTTGGTAGCGAGTCTGCTTCCTGGGAGCTTTTCCTCCGGTGGATTTACGGGCAGTCTGCTTGGTCCTGGCCATCTTACAGCGTCGGGCTCCTCTGCGTGAACAGCGAAAGAGAGAATGAAGTCTGGGCGCGAGCAGCGGCTTTATACAGGGGCTGCAGGCGGGAGCTCAGCGCTGATTGGTCCAGATCTGGTAGCGCGCGCACCGCAGCTGCTCAGCTATTGGACGAAAATGTTCAAAATGAAGCGCTAGACAGAGCAGAACTTCTTTATTGTTATTCAGATGTACAGTGAGACAGCGCCGCCTACTACTGCACACATGCGGGGTGCACAGCTTCAGCAGCATGTACACATATGAACACATATGAACAGTATTCAAAAAGATAAGATGTACGAACAAACCGGGAAAAATAAAAATACATTAGTGTTACATATGCAGAGTGTGGGTTACTGCACAGTGCTTATGTGAAGTCCACAGAGGTCTTTGAGATGGGGGTGGGGGGCTAATTCAAATTTAACTCTAAACAACAGCAGGTAATAAACCAGTAAACCAAGAAAACAAAGCCATCCACAGCTTCAGTGCACTCAGCTCCTGTCATCAGCACCAGAATAAACTGGAAATATTTGCAGCACTGACTGGGAAATAATTCAGGTTTCAAAGTATCATTGAATCACTGCCTAGTTAATTATCAGATTCTATTTATTGACATAAGACTGAAACTCATGTTTCTAATGTTCTGACAATTCAACATGCATTTCCCCCTCCAGTGAGCTTAACTGGGAGACCAGTATTACACTCTCTCACACACACACTCACACACACTCACACACACACACACTCCTACAAGCTCGTAGCGGAGGCTGTGGTGGCTCTGAAAAGAGCCTTTGATGCACTCTGTGCGGGAGCAGCTTTTACTTCTTGGCCTTCTTTGGCGCAGTTTTCTTTGCGGGCTTCTTGGCGGCTTTGGGCTTTTTCGGGGCGGCCTTCTTAGCGGGGGACTTGGGCTTCTTGGCTGCCGCCTTGGGCTTCTTGGGAGCAGCCTTCTTGGGGCTCTTCTTCACCACTTTCTTCGCAGCCTTCTTGGCCGGAGATTTCTTCGGGGTGGCCACTTTCTTCACCGCGGGCTTCTTGGCTTTGGCGGGAGCCTTCTTCGCGGGCTTGGCAGCCTTCTTCTTCGCTGGTTTCGCGACTTTCGGTTCTTTCTTAGCAAGCTTGAAGGAGCCGGAAGCCCCGGTGCCCTTCACCTGACTGAGAATGCCTTTCTCCACCAGCTTGGCGACGGCGGTGTTGATACGTTTGTTGGCCTTGGGTACGTCCACATTTTTGGCGGTCAGGTATTTCTTTATGGCCGCCAGCGACGTCCCCTTGCGCTCCTTCGACTCTGTCACCGAGGCGACGATGAGCTTAGGGAGGCTGGGTCCGTCCTTCTTAGCCCGGGGAGCGGACTTCTTCTTGGGAGCCTTGGCCGGGGCTTTCGCCGGTGCAGCTGCGGGAGCTTCTTCTGCCATGTCTGCGCGTGAGCTTCGTACTGAGCATGTCGGAGCTTCGCGCGGGAGGCGGGACTTATCAAGCACATGAGAACCATGGAGAGTGAAGCCAGCCCTCCGCTCTGCTGCCGCTACAATCGCGGCTCTTCTTGTGTTTTCTTCGCCGCGTTTCGGAGCTCAAACCGGCCCCAGATAAACGTTTGAAACCCCCGTTCCGAGGCAGCGGGGAGAAAACTCTTCGGTCTCCCGTCTGATCCTGTTTTTGCCCTTCGGGACTTCTTCCGTTAATTTCGGGAGGCTTCAAACCTCTCTGACACACCGCCTCTCGGAGCAGCTCGCAGCGAACTTTCTCCACATTTCTGCTCCTAAAGTGACCCAAAGCGGTTCGGATGAAATGTGATCTCGGTGCTCCGGTCAGCGAAGACCCGTGGGGACAGAGTCCCGGTGAAACAGCGGCAGTGCCGGGGATAGTTGGGTTCTAACGGAGGCAGATTTCGGTGGCGGTAAACACACGCAGGCTGCCGGTGACCGGGCGGATATAGAGTCACAGATGATCCGCTGGGAGAGACTTCCCTACATCCAGTCTGACTGTACACGCTGATGTGATATTATACTGTTATCTATAATATCACACATCAGCTGTTTCATTCTGGTGTTCAGTGTTAGACTGGAAACTGCAGGAAACTGTTTCTGTGTTTGCAGCGGAGCCCACAGCATTGAGAGACTTTAGCACCCAGGACCAGTTTATTCATGTTACATTTATGATCAGACATGTGCACAAAAGAGTTTTACTATTGCACAAAATTAAATGCTTTTGCAATTTAAGAAATTCTGTGGCAGAGTAGTTAGAGGCATCATCCATATGTAAATTAAAGTCACCGACCAAGATGATTTTATCAAAATGAATCATAACAGAGGAGAGGACAGGAGATTAGAGAGTTCATTCAGGGAATGTTTGCAGGATTTGGGAGGTCGATAGATTAATAATTCAAAGGAGTTAAAAGAACCAGGATTAATGGACAGTTCAGATGGTCCTTATAAACCACTGCGACTCCTTCGTGACAACAGTCACCTGGTTTGAGTCTCAAGGAAGAAGAAAAAGTCTCATTTCTGAGCTGTGATAAAATGTTATGCACGAATGATTTATTAGATTTAAAAAAGGCAACAATTGCAGCAGAGATGGGCTTAAGAGGAATAGGTTTACATCACACAGAAATTAGATTACTGAGTTTGGTTTGATTTTATGAGAGGTTTTTTCCATCTATGCCTTATAATTACTGGGACTGGTAAAGATGAGGCAGCTGACTGGAGAACAGGTGTAGCAGTGAATAACTGGTTATGCATTTAGCAGATAAATACTGAAATTCATATAATCAAACTACAAATTCAAATTCAAATTCAAATTTTATTTGTCACGTACACAGTCATACACAGTACGATATGTAGTGAAATGCTTGGACAACTGCTCGTGACCTAAAGAAAACAAAAAAGGAAAAGGCTATGAATAAGATAGGAAATAAATATGAAAAATTAAAAAGGGTAAATTTAACTAGGAAGGAATAAAATATAAATTAAGGTTAAAAATGAAATAACTGTACAACACAAATTAGAATGAAGGGTAAATTTAACTGGGAAAGAATAAGATAAAATATATAAATTAAAGTTGAAAATAAAATAACTGTACAACAAAATACACAATATAGAACTATATAAGAATGTATGAAGAAATCAAATATAAATAAATATATACACAATAACAGCAGCTGTACAAGTATTAACGGAAATGAAGAATATAGTGACCGAATGCGCCTGTCATTGGTCGAGCTGTCGCTCCGCGTCTTTACTGGGTAAATCGCACAACGAAGAAAAAGAGCAGTGCTTTATTTAACCTGCTGACGGGGCTGTGGGACATTTATCGGGAGTGCGGAAGAGCAGATTTAAATGTGTTGCTTCAGTACGTGTGCAAACATTGATCCATGTGTGCGTTACAACAACACACAAAGACCGAGACAGCCGAGGGAAGCTCCGGGAGAGGCTCGGCTGATAATGACGGTCCTTCGAGAGCCGCACAGCGGACTGCAGAGCCCAGGACGCCGCAGCTGCCAGAAACAGAGACTTTGTTTATCCCCCAGGACCAATCAAGACAGACCAGAGCAGCATGACGCTGAAGATAAGGGCGGGGCATAAACAGGCAACAGGAGTGAGATAATAAATGCACAGAATATACAGTATATACAGTTTTAAAATTAAAGTGACTGAAAGGTGAATAAAAAACTGATTAAAAGTGAGTACAGTGTCGGCAGTATGAAAAGCGTGTAGTTTGTTTCTGGGTGTGGGAAATGGTCCAATGGCTGGAGTTAAAAAGCTCCCCCGTAGCTGTGAGCTGCAGTTTGATCGTATATGAACAGATTGTGTAAACCAGGGGTGGGCAACTGCAGGCCTCGAGGGCCGGTGTCCTGCAGGTTTTAGATCGCACCCTGAGTCAACACACCTGAATCACATGATTAGTTCGTTACCAGGCCTCCGGAGAACTCCAAGAAATGCTGAGGAGTCATTTAGCCCTTTAAATTAGCTGTGATGGATCATGGACACATCTAAAACCTGCAGGACACCGGCCCTCGAGGCCTGCAGTTGCCTACCCTGATGTAAACCATAACAGTGCACTAATCCACACTTTCATCCTAATTGGCAGTGACAACTGAAATGACAAAGTTCTGGTAGCTCTTTGCTCGGCCTGCTTTTATTTATCAGCAGTTTAATGATTGGATATGGAGCAAAACGTCTGAGCAGCAGATCAAACAGGTTACAATGATCATTTAATTATAAATGACTTGAAGTGCACATTGAGGCTGCGAGACACTGAGCCATGGCTCGGTTCTTATTGCACATCTCTGCCATGCAGGACAGTTTATTTTATATTGAACTGGAGCTTTGGTTCTTCTCCCCCTCCCCAAACTTCAGTGTTCATATAAAACACTTTTAGGGAGATCATGAGGTTTAAAGCCTGGCTCAGTGAAACTTTGTCCTCCAAGCTGAAACCTCAGAGAGTCTCCATCCAGCTGCTTATGAACTCTGCAGTCCTGTAACCACTCAAACGCAGCTGTGCTTGTTTAATGACGCGGTCTGTGGGCCTGCACCGCTACACTTCCTGTCCTTGACATAATCGTACCATTGCGCCCCCCCCGCTACACACCTGTGTACTAATACAGTACAATCAACACTAACCCCCACTGCATGCTCTGTTAGCGAGCAGCAGACTCCAAACAGCACTGAGCTGAGGGCCAGGTGATACAGAGTCTGTGCTGTAAACCGCTGCTCTGAGTGCGTGTACGTGGCTCTTAAAAGAGCCGTTGTGTTTGGTGTAAACTGGTCTCAGATCAGCTTAAGCCCTCTCTCCGCGGATGCGGCGGGCCAGCTGGATGTCTTTGGGCATGATGGTGACCCTCTTGGCGTGGATGGCGCACAGGTTGGTGTCTTCGAACAGACCAACCAGGTAAGCCTCGCTAGCTTCTTGCAGAGCCATGACGGCGGAGCTCTGGAAGCGCAGGTCTGTCTTAAAGTCCTGAGCGATCTCCCTGACCAGGCGCTGGAAGGGCAGCTTACGGATCAGCAGCTCGGTGGATTTCTGGTAGCGGCGGATCTCCCTGAGAGCCACAGTCCCGGGCCTATAACGGTGGGGCTTCTTCACGCCTCCGGTAGCAGGGGCGCTTTTACGGGCAGCCTTGGTGGCGAGCTGCTTCCTGGGAGCTTTTCCTCCGGTGGATTTACGGGCAGTCTGCTTGGTCCTGGCCATCTTACAGCGTCGGGCTCCTCTGCGTGAACAGCGAAAGAGAGAATGAAGTCTGGGCGCGAGCAGCGGCTTTATACAGGGGCTGCAGGCGGGAGCTCAGCGCTGATTGGTCCAGATCTGGTAGCGCGCGCACCGCAGCTGCTCAGCTATTGGACGAAAATGTTCAAAATGAAGCGCTAGACAGAGCAGAACTTCTTTATTGTTATTCAGATGTACAGTGAGACAGCGCCGCCTACTACTGCACACATGCGGGGTGCACAGCTTCAGCAGCATGTACACATATGAACAGTATTCAAAAAGATAAGATGTACGAACAAACCGGGAAAAATAAAAATACATTAGTGTTACATATGCAGAGTGTGGGTTACTGCACAGTGCTTATGTGAAGTCCACAGAGGTCTTTGAGATGGGGGTGGGGGGCTAATTCAAATTTAACTCTAAATAACAGCAGGTAATAAACTAGTAAACCAAGAAAACAAAGTCATCCACAGCTTCAGTGCACTCAGCTCCTGTCATCAGCACCAGAATAAACTGGAAATATTTGCAGCACTGACTGGGAAATAATTCAGGTTTCAAAGTATCATTGAATCACTGCCTAGTCAATTATCAGATTCTATTTATTGACATAAGACTGAAACTCATGTTTCTAATGTTCTGACAATTCAACATGCATTTCCCCCTCCAGTGAGCTTAACTGGGAGACCAGTATTCTCACACACACACACACACACACACACACTCTCTCAAGCTCGTAGCGGAGGCTGTGGTGGCTCTGAAAAGAGCCTTTGATGCACTCTGTGCGGGAGCAGCTTTTACTTCTTGGCCTTCTTTGGCGCAGTTTTCTTTGCGGGCTTCTTGGCGGCTTTGGGCTTTTTCGGGGCGGCCTTCTTAGCGGGGGACTTGGGCTTCTTGGCTGCCGCCTTGGGCTTCTTGGGAGCAGCCTTCTTGGGGCTCTTCTTCACCACTTTCTTCGCAGCCTTCTTGGCCGGAGATTTCTTCGGGGTGGCCACTTTCTTCACCGCGGGCTTCTTGGCTTTGGCGGGAGCCTTCTTCGCGGGCTTGGCAGCCTTCTTCTTCGCTGGTTTCGCGACTTTCGGTTCTTTCTTAGCAAGCTTGAAGGAGCCGGAAGCCCCGGTGCCCTTCACCTGACTGAGAATGCCTTTCTCCACCAGCTTGGCGACGGCGGTGTTGATACGTTTGTTGGCCTTGGGTACGTCCACATTTTTGGCGGTCAGGTATTTCTTTATGGCCGCCAGTGACGTCCCCTTGCGCTCCTTCGACTCTGTCACCGAGGCGACGATGAGCTTAGGGAGGCTGGGTCCGTCCTTCTTAGCCCGGGGAGCGGACTTCTTCTTGGGAGCCTTGGCCGGGGCTTTCGCCGGTGCAGCTGCGGGAGCTTCTTCTGCCATGTCTGCGCGTGAGCTTCGTACTGAGCATGTCGGAGCTTCGCGCGGGAGGCGGGACTTATCAAGCACATGAGAACCATGGAGAGTGAAGCCAGCCCTCCGCTCTGCTGCCGCTACAATCGCGGCTCTTCTTGTGTTTTCTTCGCCGCGTTTCGGAGCTCAAACCGGCCCCAGATAAACGTTTGAAACCCCCGTTCCGAGGCAGCGGGGAGAAAACTCTTCGGTCTCCCGTCTGATCCTGTTTTTGCCCTTCGGGACTTCTTCCGTTAATTTCGGGAGGCTTCAAACCTCTCTGACACACCGCCTCTCGGAGCAGCTCGCAGCGAACTTTCTCCACATTTCTGCTCCTAAAGTGACCCAAAGCGGTTCGGATGAAATGTGATCTCGGTGCTCCGGTCAGCGAAGACCCGTGGGGACAGAGTCCCGGTGAAACAGCGGCAGTGCCGGGGATAGTTGGGTTCTAACGGAGGCAGATTTCGGTGGCGGTAAACACACGCAGGCTGCCGGTGACCGGGCGGATATAGAGTCACAGATGATCCGCTGGGAGAGACTTCCCTACATCCAGTCTGACTGTACACGCTGATGTGATATTATACTGTTATCTATAATATCACACATCAGCTGTTTCATTCTGGTGTTCAGTGTTAGACTGGAAACTGCAGGAAACTGTTTCTGTGTTTGCAGCGGAGCCCACAGCATTGAGAGACTTTAGCACCCAGGACCAGTTTATTCATGTTACATTTATGATCAGACATGTGCACAAAAGAGTTTTACTATTGCACAAAATTAAATGCTTTTGCAATTTAAGAAATTCTGTGGCAGAGTAGTTAGAGGCATCATCCATATGTAAATTAAAGTCACCGACCAAGATGATTTTATCAAAATGAATCATAACAGAGGAGAGGACAGGAGATTAGAGAGTTCATTCAGGGAATGTTTGCAGGATTTGGGAGGTCGATAGATTAATAATTCAAAGGAGTTAAAAGAACCAGGATTAATGGACAGTTCAGATGGTCCTTATAAACCACTGCGACTCCCTCGTGACAACAGTCACCTGGTTTGAGTCTCAAGGAAGAAGAAAAAGTCTCATTTCTGAGCTGTGATAAAATGTTATGCACGAATGATTTATTAGATTAAAAAAAGGCAACAATTGCAGCAGAGATGGGCTTAAGAGGAATAGGTTTACATCACACAGAAATTAGATCACTGAGTTTGGTTTGATTTTATGAGATTTTTTCCATCTATGCCTTATAATTACTGGGATTGGTAAAGATGAGGCAGCTGACTGGAGAACAGGTGTAGCAGTGAATAACTGGTTATGCACTTTAGCAGATGAAATACTGATGTTTAGAAAATATCAGTACTCAAATCAAATTCAAATTCAAATCAAATTCAAATTTTATTTGTCACGTACACAGTCATACACAGTACGATATGCAGTGAAATGCTTGGACAACTGCTCGTGACCTAAAGAAAACAAAAAAGGAAAGGCTATGAATAAGATAGGAAATAAATATGAAAAATTAAAAAGGGTAAATTTAACTAGGAAGGAATAAAATATAAATTAAGGTTAAAAATGAAATAACTGTACAACACAAATTAGAATGAAGGGTAAATTTAACTGGGAAAGAATAAGATAAAATATATAAATTAAAGTTGAAAATAAAATAACTGTACAACAAAATACACAGTATAGAACTATATAAGAATGTATGAAGAAATATAAATAAATATATACACAATAACAGCAGCTGTACAAGTATTAACTGGAACTGTACTTGTCACAGAGTCGCAGATAACATGATTTTCCAGGACTCATGCTGTAGGGGTCGTACACAGTGGCCCCAACAAGGGGGGATGGCCATAGGGGGGCGCTGGCCACCCCTCTAACTCGTTTTGTTTGTCACCTTTCAGCCTCGGCTTGTGAGCACAGTTTTTCACTGCTAAAATTAATCAAAGCTACTCTAAGGCTACGTCCACACTAGCCTGGGTAGATTTGAAAACGGCGTTCTCGTCTGAAAACGCTCGGTGTCCACATTATCGTCTTCAGTTGTTTTCCCAGAGCCGTGCGTCCACAATGAAACGGCCCAAAACGCTTACGTTCCAGTCCTGCGCAACAATGAGTGAGAATTAAAGAATTTGAAAAGCTATCTGGAGCACGTACAGACTGATATTATTTTATTATGGCTGTCAGAGTTGAGAGCAATCAAAACAACTGCTGTGTAACGCCCTCCGCTGTCTTAGTTTAATTGGTCACATGACTGCATCACATGACTAAAATGCGTCGTCTGCGTTTTCGAGTGTCCACACTGCAACCGGACAGCTCCGTTTTGAAATGTATGTGTTTTCAAGAGCGTTTCCAAAACGTCTCAGTGTGGACGAAAACGCATTAGTGTGGACGTAGCCTAAGGAACCCAGTGCGTGACAATCCACTCATCAATTTGGGGTGTGAAGCAGTCAGGCCAGAAGGGCCAGAGCCATAAACCTCGATGGTTTTGTGGATGTTCTTGTCAAAAGACATGGCAGTAGATGGATAAAACAGTTTTGAATAAATGTGATGCCAGATGATTTTGTTCCGTAGCCGTTAGAGTCAGGGATGGTTTTGAAACACACGAAAGTCTCTGTGTGGTGTTTGACATGTAAAAGCTCTTATTTCCAATTAAAGAAGTACTGACCTATAGCTGTCTGACCTACGCTGCTTATCTAACATGACACACAGCGTTCATACAACCCGTAACGTTGCAAAAGTTACTAAAGAGGTAAAACATGTAAAGATTGTCTCTCTCCATGCACTCGTGTGCAAGCATGTTGTTCACATACACCACAGAGAGTGCAGTGGTGCATAATGACATCTGTCTGTCCTGCCCCTGGAGGGGGCACCACAGCACTGATGAAATTTCATAAATGAGCTGATTGGGGCACACAAGGCAACTGTACGCATTAAAACCCCCATGAATAACTGCCCTCCACCTTAAACTATTGGCCAAAAAAAGAAAATAACACATTTTATTTTTATATGACAGTATTCAATAGAATATTTTTTCTACTCTCTCCCAGTTTGTATTTTGTCATGTATGGCTGTGTTCTCTCTGTGACCCCTTTGTTCTCTTATCTTTCCCCTCAAACCCGACCAGATGTGGCAGAGGACCGCCTTTCCTGAGCCCGGCTCTGTTGGAGGTCTCTCCCTGTTAAAATGAAGTCGTCGCTGAAAATGATTGGCTGGACGGGATTCAGAGTTTTGGGTTTTTCCTCTAGTATTCAGTCTGTACTTAACCATACAGGGTGGGCCATTTATATGGATACAGCGTAATAACATGGGGATGGTTGGTGATATTAAAGTCCTGTTTGTGGCATATTAGTATAAGCGCCTTGAGGCGACTTTTGTTGTGATTTGGCGCTATATAAATAAAATTGAATTGAATTGAATTATATGTGAGGGGGCAAACTCCTCAAGATGGGTGGTGACCATGGTGGCCATTTAGAAGTCGGCCATCTTGGATACAACTTTTGTTTTTTCAATAGGAAGAGGGTCATGTGACACATCAAACTTATTGGTAATGTCACAAGAAAAACAATGGTGTGCTTGGTTTCAACGTAACTTTATTCTTTATTCAGTTTTTTGCTCATTTAGGTTGAGAAAATTTAGCGCCAACCATGCCTTAACGTCTTCCAGACAATCAAACAGACCCTTCAAACAGAGGATTCACAGATTTCCGTCTGTAAATCTGAGAGTCATCTGCGTAGCAATGAAACGAGATATATATTTTTTAAATTGAGCCCATCGGAAGCATGTAGATTAAAAAAAGGGCCGAGGATAGAGCCCTGGGGGACCCCACAAGAAAGCACGGTCCTTGGGGATAATGAGTCTCTGAGTTTAACAGAGAAGCTTCGATTAGATAGGTAGGATTTAAAAAATAATCCAAAATAATCCCTTTTATACCAATGTGTTGTTCCAGTCTGGAGAGAAGGCTGCGATCTACTGTATCAAAAGCAGCACTGAGATCTAATAATATTAAGATGGCAGGACTGACATAATGAATTCATTAAATACACCATTAAATTATTAATTAAATGTGGCAATAATTAATTAAAATTGGAAATAATTAATTACATAAATATTTGTGACACATGTAATTAATTAATTATTGACATATTTAATTAATTAATAACACATTTAAATAATTATTGACAGTTTTAATTAATTATTTAATACTTTTTTTATTTAATTCATTTTGGCACTTTTGTCCCCTTCATGTCTCATCTTGAAATCATTTTATCTGTCAGCCTCACCCATCAAGCTGGGCGGCGTGGCGTAATCGTCACGTCTGGGCAGGTTGTCAACAGAACATGTTTGTGCTCAGATGTTTTCAGAGACGTCACTCGCTCTGCGAACAGTCAGCTGACAGAGAGCACCGAGCGCACAGCCCCGGTGTTCCAGCTGAACTGGTTTTTGTGTTTGTTTGTTTGTTTGGGGGGGTTACGTTAACCCCCACCGCAGAGGAAACTGTACCCACCCTAACATTCAATCATCTCCCAGACTGCACAAGACAGTAGACACCCAGGTTAAGTTTATTCTCCACCTCTCCTATGACTCTCCCCCACCTGCAGAGTGGACTCCTGCAAGGATGGAACAAACTCCCTGTCAGTTGAAGAGCCCCCTAGTTAGGCCGATGCGCCAGAGGCCCCCTGCGCCAGGGCTGAGCCCCCGTGCACCCACCCGCCCACAACCTCGGCGACACACCAACAAGGACCGAAGCCCCCAAGGCCCAGCCAGAGCCCCAGCACGGAGGCGAAGCACCCCCGAACCCCACGCCTGCCCCGGATCCACTCAGGGGCAGCCAGGCCACCAGGCCAGTAACCTACGTCCACCAGTACAGACCATCCTCCAGCCCCGCTGCACGCAGCCACGAGGAGAACAACCTCTAAGAGCGACCAGAGCCACTAACCAGGTTATGAACACAACCCCCGGGTTAAGCCCTCCAGGGATAACGTCTCTAGGGGTCCTCCAGGCGCCCTCCCCCCCCCCCCCCCCACACACCACACACACATAAAACATATTAAGGATTGTACATTAACATAAAACTGTTGTGAAATTCACCAGAGAAACACACACATGAAGAGAGGAGAGTATGCATAGTATGCAAACAGCTACCAAACAGCCATCATAATTCATCATACAATGAGAACAGGACAAATCAACAACTGACAATTAATATTAAAATCTGTAACATAATGTATTGTTTGGAGTTTAGTCTGTTACTGTTGCTATTTTTACCATTTCTTCTTGGAGCAACTGTAACCCACATTATTTCCTTAGGGATTAATAAAGTATTCTGATTGGTTCAGGATGACCTGCCATTATCCAATCACACATCTGCTTACCTGCATCTGTTGCTCGTTTCTCCTCCTCTTTTCTCTTTTTTCTAAACTGAGCACCTGATGGCTTTGAACTTTTCTTGTCCATCTTCCACTGGTTTTAATTTTGCACTCCAGTATGAACACAAATCCCCCAACGAGGATCAGCACAACATGATCTAACAGACCTACACCTTAGTTCACAGATTCACTTTGTCTAAGGTGTGTTTCTGAGATTTCACACAGGATTCAAATCATGAATACATGATGGGCTTGGATTTACAACATTATGAATGAATGTGCAGAAAAATGCGCTGACATTGCTTTATATCGAGCACCGGCTGCCCAGTTAAACTGTGACTATCACCAGGTAACGTGGGCGTGTTTCTTGAATTAGCAGCAGGTGTTAAACAGCTGACAGGTGAGGAGGAGGATGCATGCAGGTAAACTGAGGGTCTGTTGAGCTGATCGCTGGTTTCGTGAGAAAAATGTCAGCTCGTTCTTTATGTTACAGAAGCACAGAGACACAAGACCAGGCGGAAAGAGACGATCGTTCGGTGAAAATGAGAATCTGCGAATGCAACATGTGGAACACGGAGAGTGGAATATGTAAACAAACCG
>NW_024583015.1:156874-170928 GCF_018398535.1 Haplochromis burtoni
GCTGCCTCCCTCTTCCCAAGGACACGAGAAGCTAAGCAGGGAAGATAAGGGAGAGGGAGAAGAGAAAAGTGCGACCGCCTTCGTCAAGAGCCAAAGAGAAATATCTCACTTACAGCACTGGTGAGTGGGAGTGGGAAGGTCTTCCTAAACACCTGCTCCTGCAGTCTGCCCGGGCTGGCAGCACCCAGCAGAAGCATTGATAGGTGTCCTGTTCCTGCAGATGAGCAGACTGACATGACGTGTGCATCATCTACAGGTTGAGACGTGTGGTCTTCAGCACTCGTGGAGGCGGTGGATGACCCAGATCTCCTTCCTCTGGGTCCTGGGGGGCTTTGTTGTGGCTTCTTACCCTCTTTACAAGTGTGTTTGCTGATCAACGCAAGTACAAAAAAAAAGTCCGTGTTTCTTCTTCTTTTCCTTTTTAGCTGCTTTTTGTGTTTTATGTTTATTTCTTTCAAGCCCACTGTTTGGAGCCCTATTGTGTTAATCTACTTGTGCTCTTATATTTTCCTCACGCTTTTTCTTCCAGCCTGTTAAATCTGGCACATTACACATGGAAACCAAAGAAAGTGGACTGAGCCGGCGGTGAGGAGACCCCCCAGTGTTTACCTCTCCTCAGCTGATGAAACACTCCTTAAACACTCCTGCACCGCAGCAATTTCCTAATGTTGTAAACCTCAACATCTGGCAATAAACCCCATTCTGATTCTGATTCTGATTAAGCAGCTTCCCAGGTCAACGCGTCACTGTTAGCGGCTGCTCTCCTCCATGATGCTCTGGTGATGTTGGCTTGGTTATATTTTAGTGAACCGGAAAAGACAAGACCCCCGAGGATATGTTCATCTTTAGAGCAACATGTAAGAACTATTGGTATGATTGTAATACGTGTAATAAGTTTTCCTTTACTGGTAATTCAATTCAATTTTATTTATGTCGCGCCAAATCACAACAACAGCCACTTAGAGTTTAAAAAAAAAAAAAAAAAGTCCACAATTTAGTCTCTTGAATGCAGGACGGTTTATTTAAGGAATTTAGTAACGACAGAGCAACATCACAATCCTTTATTCCAATCACGTGAATTTGATCCTGATCTAACTGTACTGATACTGATCTGATCTCAATCCTGTGCTTGATAAAGTTGAAATGGGGAAGCAGTGACTCGCCACAAAACGCTGATGAAACAGCAAAAATGAGCAGAGAAGAAGACAAAACGTATCATTTCTGTTATGTGACGGCTGTGTGCCGGCAGGAGTGGTGTAAGGAGGAGCTAATGAGCAGACACTCGGAGGCAGGAAGTGAACTCAAACGTAGATTTATTGTTAGATGGCAAACAGAACTAGCAAAACCAGGAATACAAATACTAAACTGAAACCAACAATAACTGAACTGCACACGGACCACACAGAACAATAAGAGCTTAAACACACAGAGGGAGCAATCAGGGAACGGGCAACAGGAGGGAAACACAGGTGGGGCAAATCAGGCCTAACGAGACAAAGGAAGCAAAACCAGATACATTAACAAAAGGACCTTCAAAATAAAACAGGAAACATAACACAGACTGACTTACAGGCAGGCACTACAACAGAGGGAACACAGACAAAGAAACCAAAGACTAGAAATGATAAATAATATAATAAACTCAAACTTCTGGGTCAACGACGACCCAGACATCCCAACAATTTCAGTGAGTAAATCCACAGTGATCAGTCCTCTGGTGCTTGATTTCAAACTGTGAACTCTTCTTCAGACGTTGCTCTTCATCATTGTGACTCTTGATGAACTTGAAGTTTGATCTTCTTTTGCTGCTGGTTCAGTGAGTTTTGCTCCGAGTGACAAACCTGCGGCTTCAGACTCCGTTAGCGTCGGCTTCAGCACCGACGGCGTGCCTGTTTACGTGCGGTCGGGTGAACGATCCACGCTCTGTGTTTCCATCTTTGTGTGGAATCTGTTTATCCACTCTTTAATCGTTTTGCTTGTTTTAGCTGTTTGGTGGTCGGTGAAATAGTTTCGTGAGCTTTAACCTGAGATTTTGACGCTTCTGGCAAAAGTATATTTATATTTAAAAATCGATTCAGGATTTAATGACTGGATCAAAAAACTAGAGGAGGAGCCTTGAACCTTCCTAAAAGGACTCTTTCATATTGATTTGGCCATGTCCTGACTTCTGCCGCCTCTCAGTGTGATCCAAGTGGAAAAGGAGGCAGACGACCAGAGCTACCTGCTTTGATGCTCCAGTCTGCATGCAGAGTACTGTTAGCTACGAGCTGCTCTCTGTGAGCGTGAATGTTAAGCATAGAAAAGCTAGCATGAATGAGGCATGTTGCATAGAGTTAGGCTAGAAAGGTGTTATACAAGTTTGGGTCCTTTTCTACTCGCGGTGACTCACTTCCTGTTGAAATGCTGTGGGGCTTTCCGCTGCTGCTGCCATATTTGGGATTTCCTGTACCAGAGGATATCTAAGCTTGTGCTTACTTCTTCTTTCAATTCAACAGACATAAATCAGTACCACTCCCATTGCTAACGTGATTTTCTCATCAATACATTAATGTGATCTATCGCGTGATCTCGATCTCATTAAAAACTGATATTATTCGACACCGTCGTCGTCATCGAGGTTTGATCGTGGCTTACGTCGTCAGCATCAATAGGAATGATTGCATCATCTTCATTAACCACAGCTGTATCATTATCAATAATAGTAAAGGTGGATTCTTGTTGGTTACCGTTGCTGACGCGTCGCTGAAACTTGCTCCAAATCCAGGCGCTGCCTCTGAACGCTCCACGGAGCAGCTTCTTCAGGAGGGTTTCTCCATCGATTTTAACGCATTCAAGAAGACAAAGAAGAAGCCGAAGAGATAAACTACACGTCTTATCAATGAGATAATTTACTATTTCCCGCCATAGGACTGTGACTTCTCTTCCACAGGTATTGAAAGTGAATACTTGCTGACTGGTCGATCGCGTCTGTCGTCCCGTATCCATGCTGATGATCAGAATAATCTGAATCACTGCTGCAAACTCTTCAGTGCTCGATGGTGAAATGAAGGAAGCTGCAGGCTGTCTGTGCCTCTCTGTTACTCGCAGCGATGTTATGTTCCCTCAGCTGTGCTCCCGCCTTCTTTTAAGCGTTCTTCTTCTGCAGCTTTTATTTGTGGTTGGCAAACAAAACAATGGTTTATTACTGCCACCCACTGGTGTGCAGTGTGGACTCAAAAAGACAAAGTCAGACCAAACAAAGGCGTCTGTATTAAAAGTGACCTGATGGCTTTCACTGCCTCAGTTCCTTTAAAGTAGATCACAAAGCTTCATTTTCACGTCAGTCACTGTGATACAACCTGTTCTATGATCTCATCTCCCTCATCATCTCCACCAGTTACTATTTCCTCAGTGGTGTTTTCCTTTTGTGAATAATCTGTCCAGGTCTGAGTGCTGACGTCTCCTGTCTCAGTGACAGAGATGAAGGCCATAAGTAGGCAGAAAATGTAGGAACGGGAGGAAGAACGGGAAGGATGGCGGTTTTACAAAATCCAAAGAAAACCGGAGAAACGAGGAAGGAAGAGGAGACAGTCATATTAGCCTTGGACACTGCTTCAAATGGCAGCACTGCACCATTTCATCATTTGCCAACTGCCAATAAAATAAGCAGTTGTGTTGTGTGGTGACACAACTGTCATGTGAGTAACAGAAGCACAGAAACCCTGCAGCTCATACCCAACAGAGAAAGGTGCTGTGTTTGCTGAGAGGCTTATAAAAGTATTCACTTTCAAGGAGATGATGACTTTGGCAGCAGCTGGAAGAAGGAAAAACAAAACTTTGGTGTGATCTCAGCATATGTAACAACAACAACAAACTTTATTTATAGAGCACATTTACAAACCAGTGGTGCACCAAAGTGCTTAACATGCAAGAGGGTAAGATGAAGTAACGGGAAGGATGAAGCTGTGGCAAAGTACCAAAACATGCTAGCAGGTAGAATGGCATTAAATAACATTGATTCATGTTTGTGGCTGTAATGTGACAAAATGTCATGGTCCTGGGTCGAGCGACCCAGTGTTTGAGTTTCATGTATCTTTTGTATTCATTTGCACCAGCTTAGTTCACCTAGTTAATTTCTAGATTGCTGTTTAGTCTTGTTGTCTCCCCCTGTACTAAGTCTCCCTGGTTCATGCGTCATGTCTGCGTGGTTATATTTAGTTTCAATTTCAATTTCAATTTCAATTTTATTTCTATAGCACATTTAAAAGTCACAGGTACAACAAAGTGCTTCACAGACGAGCCATATTTGCAGATTTACAACAAAAGAGAACAGTCAACAACAAAAAATACAGTTATAGAATGGTAATATTACAACAAGCACGAACCGGGAGGAAATTATACTAAGTGGTTTGAAAGGCGAGCTTAAACAAATGAGTTTTTAACCGTGATTTGAAAGATTGAGTAGTTTCCGACGCACGGACATCAACCGGCAAGCTGTTCCACAGTTTTGGTGCAGCAAAAGCAAAGGCACGATCCCTTTCGTCTTTAGTCGAGACATTGGTTGCATTAGGAGCCCCTGATTAGAGGATCTGAGTGCCCTTGTGGGGATATATAAATTAAGAAGGTCAATCAGATAGCTAGGTGCCAGGTTATTTAAAATTTTAAAAGTGTATAGAAGGATTTTAAAAACAATACGGTATTTGACAGGAAGCCAATGCAGGTTAGCTAGAATAGGAGTGATATGATCCTGTCTTAGTAGTTCTTGTCATGTCTAATCTCCATGTTTCCGTTTTACTTTGAAAGTCTGTATTCATGTCAGTGTATTCAGTTTCACTCTCTCCTGTCCTGTCGTTAGGTTCATGTGTGTCAGCTGTGCTCCCATGTGTGGCCACTTCCCCTGATCATCCCTCATGTGTATTTAGTCTCTGTGTTTCATGTTGTCACAGCCAGTCGTAGTATTCACAGTTATGGTTTCCTGTGGCTTCCTAGTTTTACTTTCCCGGTTTAGTCATAGTTTAGTTTGTCACTGCGTTTCTGCCTTGTCTGCACTCCTTGTCACCAGCCACAATAAAGGCTCGCTTTCAGTTAAGTTTACTCCAGTCTACTCTCGTGTGTTCGCACCTGGGTCCACCACACACACCACCGCACGGTCTGCCTCCTCAGATCGTGACAACAAAATGTGGGAAAGTTCAAGGGGGCCCAATATTTATGCAAGTACTGTAGACATCTGCTTGTTGGGAGCAGTTCTCATTGTACAGTCTGACAGCTGCATGGAGGAAGGACCTGCAGAAACGCTCCTTCATGCGTCGAGGATGCAGCAGTCTGTCATCTGCAGCAACATCTACATGCATGGGCTGGGAGACTCTGTCCATCAGAGATGTTATTTTGGCCACAGTCCTTCTGTCTCCCACCACCTGCACTGGGTCCAGGGTGCATCCCAGAACAGAGCTGGCCTTCCTGATGAGTTTATCCAGCCTCTTCCTCTCAGCTGCTGATAAACTGCTGCTCCAACATACAACACTGTAAAAAATGACAGATGCCACCACAGAGTCATAGAAGGTCTTTAAAAGCGCTCCCTGGACTCCAAATGACCTCAGCCGCCTCAGCAGGTAGCGTCTGCTCTGACCCTTCCTGTAAAGAGCATCAGTGTTGTGGCTCCAGTCCAGTTTATTATTCAGGTGAACACCCAGGTACCTATAAGAGTCCACTATCTCAATGTCCACTCCCTGGATGTTCACCGGTGTCAGTGTGGTGGGTCTGCGTCTCCGGAAGGTTGTGATCTGAGCCCCCCAGGGGAGGCAGAGGTGATGAGCTGTATGCCTTACATTACTTATATAATCAAAATAAAATATTTGTTGTTCTGTCACAAGTGCAGTCTCTGATTTAAACAACACATTTGTTTTTCATTCCAACACAGGAGCTGGAATGTTGTAATGTTTTAAGGATGCTTGTTTCCAGTCCAGGCATTACTGCTGAATGACTGTCATGGATCGAGGTGATCCAAATGTAGGTGCAGAAGAAAGTCTTTAACTTCCCTTAAGTACAGTGGCAGTGGATGTGGGTTGGAGATGCAATGAGCTTGAACCTGCAGGCGACCATCTTCACTGACCACACCATCTGTGACGGAGGACTCATCTCTCCTGTTGTCCTGCAAGCAAACAATCATATTTTTTGGAACATGAACTTAATTGCTTTCTTAAAACATTTTTTTCTGCATTTGGTATAAAACAGACTCCAATTTACACAATCTCAGGCTCCCTCCCCACCAGAGAGGTGACATTCAATGTCCCACTGTCAGTCTGGATAGCCGTGACCACCACCCGACATACAATAATGCCATGAAAGCATAATTTTAAAAAGGGCTATGCAAACATGGCCAATAACTTTCATTCTAAGATGTGCAAAATGATTTGGGAACAAAACAAATGTTGCTGTTAGAAAACTTGCAGACTTCACTATATACAGTGTTGACCCTCTAAACTAAGTTTGGGGGATGTGATCTTTCAAGAAAGACCAAACTGTTGTTGTTGGTTTACTTACACAGCGTGTCTTGTATAATTAACTGGAGTCACCAGCAACAGCATCGTGCAGCCATATCTCAAGTCTAATAACAGAAGACAGGAAAAGATCAGTGAAGAAACAACTTCCCCCCCAAACCAAAGCACAAATAAAACAATAAGTAAAACAGGCTGATCTAAAGTATGATTAAAGTTCAGCCTGATTAATATAAATGTCACTGACAGTTGCTAACAAAACCAAAATACTTACTGATGTCCTTCTGCTGGTCCCGAGCCTCAAAGACAGCAAGAAGCAAGCAGAGGGAGAAAAAACTGAAACTGATTTGATCCTTAATGGCTGTGCAATCATTGTAACATAGAGTTTGCTTATGTTGGTAAATAAAGGCTATATTTGACATTAATAGATGCCACAGATGTTCAACAGCTGCCACAAAGCATGAAAAAAATGGACGTCTCCGAAAACGTCGGAGCATTTTTGCAAATATGTGATGTCTTGATAAATCGAGCAGATACTTGAACTTTACACAGCTACATTCTTGCCGGAGTGAGTTGCAGATTTGTGCCGTTCACACTGTCACACCATGATCGGATCGATGGGTCGCATAAAAATCGGATTTGATGCGCTTTCACCTGCAGTGTGAACGCAGCCTCAGTCACCCAGATGGCCACAGATTCACTCTCAGATCAGTTTTTATTCAGTAAAAACTGTTTTTGCAGCAGATTTTGAGCATTTAAATGTCTCAGTAATTATTTAGCGAACACTGAATGTCCTGATGGGCTGTAACCTAACCCAGCCACAGCGGCACCACGAGCCAGCCTACTCTCAGTGCCGGATGTCGGGGGGGGCATCCGAATCAAACATGCAGATCAAAACATTGGAGAGGTGACATTCAGTGTCCCGCTTGTGAGTCTGGATATCCCACAACCTAACACACAGTAATGTCATGATAGCAACTCAAACATGGCCAAGAACTTTTCATTCTGACGATCTGCAGAATAATTTGGGCACAAAACAAATTTCATTGTTCAAAAACTTGCAGAATTGACTATAAACAGTGCAGATAGTGTGGATCCTCTAAACTAAGTCTGTGGGATCTTTGAATAACTGCAGACCAAACTGTGGTTGTTTGTATCTACTTACACAGCATGTCTCGTAGAATTGGAGCGGATGATGCCGTCATCCACGTCCTGCATCGCTCCCTCGCTCACCTGGACACCGCTGGGAGCACTGTGAGAATCATGTTCTTTGATTTCTCCAGTGACTCCAACACCATTCTGCCCACAGTCCTGAAGGACAAGCTGGAGAACTCTGGAGTGGACCGTCACCTCACTACATGGATCCTGGACTACCTCACCGACCGACCACAGTCTGTGAGGACTCAGGGCTGCGTGTCGGGCAGGGTCGTCTGCAGTACGGGGCCCCACAGTGCCATTACCCAGCATACACCACTCCCCCCATAAATGCAATAAACGATACAAAAGTAACAGCCTATAATTAATTTATCTGCTGTTTCTCGGGTAGTTGTTTAATTATATAATTTATTGTGTTCAGTATACGTCACTACAATGTGATTTTGGAAATGTATAAATATACGGACAACAGGCTCTTCAATCTCTTGTCGTCAATAAGCAACGTTTAGGGAGCTCTATAGTATCCAATGAGAGGACCCTGCACGTGGATAAGTGACGCAGAGGGAGCCTGACCATGCGTCACACGTTTGACGAGTTGGGAGTGAGAACGTGTTGGATCTACGGATTTTATATTCTTCACGTTTCTAATTTACATTTAAGCCTTTTACATTGTGTATAATTGTACTGTTCATTCGCTTTGTGACTGCCTGTCTGTGAAAAGCGCTTAATAACTAAACTTTACTTCTTACTTAAATCTGGGACTTTCCACCAGTTGTTCTTAGAACTGAAGAAGCTTCTCAGATGAAACGTCTTCAAGAGACTTAAAGAGTCCAGATGCTTTTCTTTCAGAGCTCCTTCGATCACCATGACCTGAATAACTGAGCACCATCACAGACACAGCCAGTACCCATCTTATTTTAATGTATCTGCCCTAAATTACAGATCTTGATTCATCTTAATGGTAAGAAAGACGAGTGAACATATCAAGATTTCATCGGTTTTTGAGATGTTGTTGTTCAAGCACAGCCTCAGATTCCTGTAGATGGACTTTAAAGTGTATTTCAAGTCTAAAATTTCATTACATCTGTTCAACCATTAAACCAAATGATTGTGCAGATCACACGTGGTGGAGCAGAGGGTTAATTTAAGGTGGAATTAACCCTCTGCTCAGAGAGGAACTTGTGTTTTCACGTCTCTAAATATGAAAGTGCATCATGCATGAACACAGCAGAAACATCCTGACATGAAAGCATGTGAGGAAACCTGATTCACTGAAGATCAGATTACTGCTTTATTAAGAACTACAATGCTACACACTCATTGGCTAACCACCTGACAATCACAGGTAGCCCCGCCCAAACATCAGCAGGTGTTGCTACTCGCTCTGACTGGGCTGGAGCAGCTCAGCAGTGGATCCCAAGCACACACAGAGTCCAGCGTGTAGGGGCTCCGTGAACGTGGTCTGGACTCTGTGGAGGAGGGTGACGGTGTCACAGACGCTGTAGAAGGACAGGACACCTGCACCGTGATCCAGGTGCACTCCGACCACGGAGGACGGAGGCCCCGACAGGAACGCGCTTACTCCGTCATGTCTCGCTTTGTAACCGTTCCTGTCACAGTACAACGCCCAGGACTTGTGGTCATCTCCAAAACTGCTGTCACTTCCTGTTCGGCTCACGCTCCCGTATGCGACCGCCACTGAAATGGCCCCGCTCCACTTCACCTCCCAGTAAGAGCGAACGGTCATACTCTGTGTGCTCAAAGCCTGGAAGCTGTCGGTGAATCTGTGACGATGATGAGGGTAGGACTGTTTTCTACCCACAAACGTTAGCTTCCTGTTCCCCTCTGTGATCTTCAGCCCCACGCTCACTGTGTTTGGATCCACACCGAGGAGCCGGGAGTCTCGGAGTAACTCTGCTCTGGTCCCGGCTGAGATCTGGGTGTGGTCCTGACGCAGGATGCTTTGGATTTTGTCTGCGAGCTCAGAAACAGCTGCCGTCACCTCCAGGAAACAGCAGGGAGGACGGACACTGATGCTGGCTGAGCGTGTGGGTTCACTGAGGGCTGACAGCGAGGAGTGCCTGAGGAGAAACTGGCTGTGCTCCTCTGTGCGTGAGAGCTGCTCCAGCTCCACATCTCTCCTCCTCAGCTCACCGATCTCCTGCTGCAGCTTCTTCTCCAGCTCTTTGACTCGACTCACTTCAGTTTGCTGCTGGGATCTGATCTGCTGCTGCACCTCGCAGCTTTCTTCCTCCACCAGTCGGAGCAGCTGGCTCAACCGGGTCCGACTGTCCTTCAGGGCTTCGTCGGCAGAGCAATCGATGGCCTCCACCTGCTGCTGAAGCAGCTCCACGTCTCTCTGTGCGTCCTGGATCCTCCGCTGGATGTCGAGCCTCATCGGCCCGAGCTCGCTCTGCCTCTCGGTCCTCTCTGCTGCAGCTGACACTGTGTCGTGGCCTCGGTGTGCATCCATAGCACAGAGGAGACAGATGCGCTGCTGATCGCTGCGACAGAACACCTCCTTCACTTTGCTGTGAACGGAGCAGATGATCTCCTGGAGCTCTGCTGAGGCCTCCACCAGCTGGTGTTTGTGAAAAATGGGGGCTTCGTGGTGAGGCCGGAGGTGGAGCTCACAGTAGGAGGCCACACACTGCAGACAGGACCTGGAGGCTTTCAGCTTCCTCCCACTGCACACATCACAGGCCACATCTCCAGGTCCAGCATAGTGCTGAGGATGAGGAGCAGCCTGGAGTCCGGTCTTCTTCAGCTCCTCCACTAAGTCTGCTAACATGGTGTTTTTCCCCAGGACTAGTTTGGGTATGAAGGTCTGTCTGCACTGAGGACAGCTGGGGATTCCTCCCTCACTCTCTTCATCCCAGTGTTTCTTAATACAGCACATGCAGTAACTGTGCCCACAGGGCAGAGTGGCTGGATCCTCCAGCAGATCCAGACAGACCGGACAGCAGAACCTCTCATGATCCAGCTGAAGTCCTCGCTGAGCCATGTTCACTTCTTCACAGCAAACAAAGATGGTCTGAAGGGTGTAGGTCTGTGTGATCCTGGATGTGATGCAGTGATGCTCTTCAGTCAGAGGCTGACGTCCAGTTTATAGTCAGTGTGACTGTGAGGTTTCTGCAAACAGCAACAAAGACCAACAACATTTAATATGAATAAAGCTCAAAGTACTCCTCCATCAATCTCCACCTTACCGTGATAGTAGGAGCAGCCTGCGGGAGGTGCTTCAGGAGGGGCTGCCTGGCCCATTATTACGAGCCATTCAGTCCCAGTGCAACCAGTTTGAGAGCACTGTCTGCATCAATGTCAGACCTGGTTTTTCTGGTGGATGGACTCCACAAAGCCTTCGTCCCTGATCCTGTTCATAACTTTAATGAACAGAGATTCTGGGTGGAGCCAAGTGGCTTCACTTTGGGGGCCTCAGAGTCTCGTCTCTACTTTTTGCAGGTGGGGAGCATAAAGTGATCTACAGCCTTCCTGTGGTCCTGAGCTTTGGGTAGTGACTGAAAGAATGAGATGGTGGGAAGAAAAACTATGAAGTAATAAATGTTTCCTTATTTGAATAATTACTGGCACATAGATGAGAGAAAAGAAGAAAGACTGAGATCATTCAGTAGTATCATCTCAGCCTCCCTGTTTGTTTTTACAGGACATTTTATTTCTCTCAAACATAACGATCATATCACTGACGGTCAGGTTCACTCCTCACTGTGGGCGGAGCTGTGCAGGCTTGTCTGCGTCGCTGTTTTACACAACATATTTATCAAGCTGTGAGCAGCAGGTGGCGCTGTGGAGATGTTTCAGACTGGAAGCCTCTGATCATTCTCAGTAAGTGAAAGAACAACAATCAGACGTGACAGAGGCACAAAACACTTCATGATCATCACACAGTCGCACTCACCTGTTCACTGAGGTCACTGCAGCTCCAGGACACGCTCTGAACCAGGGCTGCTGGGAAATGGAGTTTCATCAGATAACAGAGACGTCTCTGACAGGATCAAACCTGCTTCGGTGTTCAGACTCGTCAGGAGACGAGACGCTGAGTTAAAGAAGAGACGGTTTAACTTGAGTCCAGGAAGACGAGCAGCTTCAGTCTGACGGTGAACCTGATCAAACTCTGTTAAAGAACCTTCAATGCTGCACGCAGAACGACTGAAGAAAACTCCTCACTGCCACCAACAGGAAGTGACACATGTCTGATTGTTTCACTTTCTCTGCCTGACTCAGACCTGCACGTTTGAACAATAGACCATGGAAAAAGGAAGAAGAGCAACACGAAGGAGAAACAAGTCATACTGGAAGTACTGGTATATGGACTAAACTCTGACGGTCCTTTAGACTCAGCTCACTCTGCTGTTTCATTCAAACAAAGTTTATTTAAAGTAGATTATTGCTGCACTTTTACTGCCTCCATATTCATAAACTACGGAGCCCCCCAGGGGACATGGGAGAAAAAAAAATTCCGGAGGAAAAAAAAAAAATTAGGGAGGAAAAAAAAAATTAGGGAGGAAAAAAAAAATTAAGACGGACTTTTGCGAGATCTCGCAAAAGTCCGTCTTAATTTTATAAACAGTCTGTGAGACCATCATAACCAGTAACTCACAGGACGCTCACAGTAAGCCTCGCGAGCTGATGATGAGCAGCACACCTGTGTGACTCACACAGGTGTGCTGCTCATGCTGCTGTGATTGGTGCACAGAGTCTGAGCATTTAACATGTTCATGACCAAATCATACGACTGCATTTAACTTCCAGGTGAGTAGGGCTCAGCGGAGGGGGCACAGTGATGGGAGTGGCCCCTCCACAACACCTGCACAGGTAGAACAGTTAGGGGATCATTAATGTCGGGACTACTTTAGTTATTTGAAGTATTTTGGAATAAAAACTGTTTGTCCCTCCATAACAGAGGGATTATATTATCAGTGCTGTGGGCTCTTTGTTTAGACGGAAACCAACCTCAGTTTAAATGTTTGATGGAGAGATTTGATTTTGTCATTACAAAGTCAAACAGAGATAAAGCTCAGTCAGCTGATTCTTACTGTGCAGCAGACAAATACAGCTGAACTGAGCCAGACAGTCTGGTGTAAGAAGAGAGGTGAGGAAGCTCTGTAGTACAGCCAGCACTGCTGCAGCGGGACCCTGATGCACTGGGACCATCACATCTACAGGACACATCACACGTGTATAATTACACATGTATGTTACCCGAGGAAGGTTCAGGAGGATATTCCACATTCACTGTGGGGTGGTTGCACGCGTGTATCCTGATCATGCAGAGGAGAGAGCGGTGCTTTTATTTTGAAAGAGACTTCCTCTTCACGGCTGAAGCTCCGCAGAAGTCAAGGAGGCAGGCAGCTCGCGGACACGGAGACAGGTGAGTGTTTCTCTGCACAGGTGAGTTCAGCTGGCAGTGGACAGGAAGCGGATCCGAATCCTGTCGCGACTGAACTCACCTGTGAGCCGGGCAGGTGACGGAATGTGTTTGGACAGACTTTAGCTTCTTTTTCTTCTTCTTCTGTATGTGGTTTGTTGGCGGTTGGCAAACAGCAAAATGGTGCATTACCGCCACCAACTGGTGTGGAGTGTTTACCGAAATGACAAAAAAAAAAATCACATCCTCCCGAGCAGCTAGCTCCACCTGCGGTCAGGTGCCAGAGCTCACAGCCAGATTTGTGACAGACATCTGCACCACGTTTGAATTCGTTTCATGCAAAACGCATTTGTAACTTTCTATTTTGGCTGTTTTTGTGACTTGCAAATAAACCTTTAAAATAAATGAAATGATAATATGTATTTATTTTTGCCCTACTCGGTAAAAGATGCAAAATTATACACACAAAGTCATAGAAATGACCACGCCTATTGTTCATGATGATTTCAATATTTCTTCCCATAACAAAGAAATACATCTTTAACAAATATCACACATTAATATTTCACTCAGATCCTGTTGGCGTAGTCTGCCTGTGCCTTTTCTCTGGAAATAAACATTGTAAGCGAATATAGGTAACAAATCAACATGGCTGAAGAGTTTGTAGTTATATACAGTCTGTGTAAGTGTGCTTAATTTAATGCACGTGTAAGCAGATGGCAGTTACTGTGAATATACAGCCGTTACACAGTGATTAGTAATAAACAAAGCCAGTGTGATCGAGTCGAGAGAGTTAAATTCAATTTTATTTACACAGCACCAAATCACCACAGCAGTCGCCTCAATGTGCTTTATGTTGTACAGTAGATCGCGCAGAGCGTTCTCACTCCCGAGGCGTAACATGTCGACGTTTTGTCACGTCCCGCGGCGTTCCTGAGGAACGCGAAAGGAGACCTTCGGCGTTCTTATGGTACGCGGCGGGTTATGGCTGGAATCCAGTGCAATGACGCTCCCGCGGTAATAGACGTTCCAGCCCTGTA
>NW_024583015.1:170948-173550 GCF_018398535.1 Haplochromis burtoni
TTTTCAGGGCCGAGTACAATAACCTCAGTTTGATCTGAATTAAGAAGCAGAAAGTTAGCGGCCATCCAGGTCTTTATGTCTTTAAGACATTCCTGCAGTGTAACTCATTGGTGTGTGTTATCTGGCTTCATGCACAGATAGAGCTGGTTTCAGTTCACTTTATTTGTCACAGGAGACTTTCCACAGACACACAGAGAGAAACTCAAATGACAGCAGAAACGTGTGTGTGTGTTCTCAGGTCATGGATCCAGATCTCACCATCGTCCTCCTCGGTAGAACCGGAGTGGGTAAAAGTGCTTCAGCGAACACTATTTTAGGACGAGCAGCGTTCGAGTCAAAGACTTCCTTCAAAGCGGTGACGACGGGAATCAGCGAGGAAACGGGACGAGTGTTTGGGAAACTGATCCGAGTGGTGGACACGCCGGGAGTTTTAGGGTGGGAGCGGCAGCTGAGAAAGCTCTGTGGGGACGTCCTCAGGTCCTCCGGACCTCACCTGTTCCTGCTGGTGCTGAGCGTCGGTCGGTTCACCGTGGACCAGGAGGAAGCTCTGAGGGCGGCTGTGAACGCGGTCGGGCCTCGAGGGCTGGAAAAGAGTTTCCTGCTGTTGACGGGAGGAGATCTGCTGAAGGATCGGTCTCTGGAGGACTTTGTGCGTGAAGGTGGAGACGGCTCGTTCTCAGAGATCGTGGGACAGTTTGATGAGGCGTATCACCTGTTCAACAACAAAGATGGAGGACAGGAACAAGTGAGAGAGCTGCTGCTGAAGGCGGGACACCTCCCCACAGGTAAGAGCTGACCTGATGCTGCTGTGGGCGAACAGCTGCTCACAGCTGGATCTACACTGATTTTAAGTTCAACTACTCATTTAATCTCTGCAACATGTCAGGATGAACAAACCGACGCGATAAAGAAACACTGCTGTTCAGGGAAATGTGTCAGACTGGTTATTTAGTTTACTGCAGACCACTGTTAAAGTATCATAGTTAAAGTACACTGTTGGTGTTTCATACTGCAGGTAGTGGAGAGCAGGGTTCCAGTACATGGTTGGTATTGTTAGTGATTAATTCTTGGATTGGGAATTTAAAGTAGGGTAATAAAGGAAACACATTAGTGCTTATGGAGCCTTTTATTGGGTTTATTTGACATACGATTAAATCGACAGCTTGTGAAGGTGGAGAGACAGGGGGCTGGCCCTCCTGTGTCAGAGCCACAGTTAGAGCTGCTTGCACTTAATCATTTGTCAATAACCTACATCTATGTGAAATGAGAACTTGTAAAGGTACTCGCCTGTCCTGGTTGCTTCTTGCAGGATGTGGAGCAAAAGAGTGAAAGCGGCTCAATCACCCGTTTAAGAGCTCGTGGAGCAGACCAGTGTGCCAGGTTAGGGAGTGTGGTTAATAAAGAGGGTTTTAATTTATATAATAATGGGGGAAGCTTATGTTATTGGTTTGTTTATAGTACGTGTTGGAAACATGTATGTGTGTGATGTGCTTTAATGTTATTGTATGTTTGTTTGTGTGGAGGGTTGTTTTCACGTTGGTTAGTTAACCCCACACTTGGGCTAGTCCGGATGCTCACCTGGAAAGGTGGAGTAAAAAGGAAGCCATTGTGTTTAGTTGTAGTTAGTGTTCGTGCTGTTGTCATGCTCCGTCTTTAATAAAGTGCCATGGACGTCTTTTACTCCAGTCTCGCGTCATATTATTGGACAGAACCGATGACCGCCGGCCAAAACTGACACTGCACCTGATGGGGGTGGGGGTGTCGGGGGTCTGTTTTCCAAAGATGTCTAGTGGGCTGGGTGGGGGTCGTTCACGGGTCACTGATGTTGCTGCTCCATCAGCTCCTCCTGCAGAGGTTTACTTCCTGTGTTAGCTGACCTGTTTTTACTGAGCTGTGAGCAGCTCTGACATCATCTCCTGCTGAGGTCACATGACCAGTGTCAGTTTGTTCTCAGGCTGTGAGCTGCAGACAAACTACAGGAAACACTTCCACTCATGACGCTCTGATCTTCTCCTACAGGTGGAGCAGAACTCAGGATGCTGCTGGTGGGGAAAACAGGAGTTGGGAGGAGTGCATCAGGAAACACCATCTTAGGGAGGAGAGTCTTTAGATCTGCACGATCTCCTTCCTCAGTAACATCAGTGTGTCAGAAAGAAACAGGTCTGTTTGATGGTCAGACCCTGTTTGATGGTCAGACCCTGGCTGTGATTGATACTCCAGGTCTGTTTGACTACTGTAGAAGTCAAGAGGAGAATAAGATAGAGATCGCTAAATGTGTCTCCTTGGCTGCTCCTGGTCCTCATGTGATCCTGGTTGTGATCCAGGTTAGCAGATTCACTAAAGAAGAAGAAGAAACACTGAGAATCATTCATCAGATGTTTGGAGAAGAAGTAGCAGGTTACACCATGGTCCTGTTCACCTGTGGAGACCATCTGGAGGCTGATGGAGTCACCATAGAGGACTATATCACACAGATTCCAGCTCTCAATGACTTCATCCGTCAGTGTGGTGGAAGATATCATGTTTTTAACAACAGAAGCAGAGATCATGCTCAGGTCAGAGAGCTGCTGGAGAAGATCAACACCATGGTTCAGAGAAACAG
>NW_024583015.1:173941-180444 GCF_018398535.1 Haplochromis burtoni
TGTTGACCTGCACAGTTTCTGACCAATGGGATCACAAAGCTTCCGTGCGTCCTTCAGCAGAGGAGACACTGGAGCATCCTTTGTGAAGGGGAGGAGGAAACGCCGTCCCATAATTCATAGCGACGGAGCGTTCAAAGTAAAGAGCTCCATCGTGTACACCTTCATCATAACTGTTTGCATTTCATCCAGAAGCTGCTGATGTACTCAGTTTGTATCAGCAGCCGTTACACTCACAGCTCAACCCGCTGCAATAAAACTTCTTCCTGTTGACTCTGAAGGTTATGTTCCAGATTAATGGTTGTAAATGGTAAACGGCCTGTATTTGTGTAGTGCTTTACTACCCTAGGGACCCCAAAGCACTTTACACATTCAGTCATCCACCCATTCACACACACATTCACACACTGGTTGTGTGTGATTGTGCAGCAGCATTAGTGCGTTTAGTGCAGTAAACTGTGTCGACTGCAGTTCACGTGTTGTGTTTGTGAAGGTGAAACTAATAGAAGTGGTCCTGTGCTCAGGTTTGAGCCCCAGCCGGACTCTGAGCCTCTCTGTGAGCAGACGTGGATTACTCGATTACTCTGCAGTGCACAGAAACATCCACTGACTGCTGTGAGGTCTGTGAGCGGCCTCTGCTTCCTGAAACATCACTGACCCAAACTCGCTCAGCTCCTTCAAAGTGAATCACATGGATGTTGCTCACGTTCATTACAGCACTAATAACACGACTCATCTTTATTATTGTTGCAGACGTGATGTGTCTGTGCTTTTATTTTGATGGTGTCGTGTTTCCTGAAGTGACGTAGCAAAAGTAAAGCGCAGTCCTCGGTAACATCAGGCGAGTGACCGTCAGCTGTTTCCACCTGAGCAGGTGAGTCCCACTGAGTGTGTGTGTCAGTGTTACACACACACCTGTTCAGGTGTGATGAATTTCAGTCAGACTGAAGCAGGTGTGTGTTCACACTCACGACTGTCCCGGGAATCAGAACCAGAAAAAAAGGCATTTAAAAGGTTACCATGGCGAGTTTAAGTCCAAAGGAGCGAGAGAAAAACTTTTGTAGTCAGTGAGACTGTTTCTAATGTCGCCATGCTGGACGACTGTAATTCATTATTATCAGGAAGTCCTAAAAACTCCCTGAAAAGCCTTCAGCTGATCCAAAATGCTGCAGCAAGAGTCCTGACAGGGACTAGAAAGAGAGCAGATTTCTCCTGTTTTGGCTTCCTGTTAAATCCAGAATTCAAAATCCTGCTCCTCACATACAAGGTCTTAAATAATCAGGCCCCATCTTATCTTAATGACCTTGTAGTACCATATCACCCTATTAGAGCACTTCGCTCTCGCTCTGCAGGCCTACTTGTTGTTCCTAGAGTATTTAAAAGTAGAATGGGAGGCAGAGCCTTCAGTTTTCAGGCCCCTCTTCTGTGGAACCAGCTTCCAGTTTGGATTCAGGAGACAGACACTATCTCTACTTTCAAGATTAGGCTTCAAACTTTCCTTTTTGCTAAAGCATATAGTTAGGGCTGGACCAGGTGACCCTGAATCCTCCCTTAGTTAACATCTTCAAAGAAGGACAGCTTGCCGCCCTGCCAGTCGACTCCACGCTTCTCCGTGGCCGATGAACGTAGAAAGTGGACATGTATCACCCTGGGAGGCTTGTTAGATTCTGGCATTGTTATATTTTAAATTTCAAATTCTCTTCCAGAAAGCTCAAGTGCTTTGGCCAGAATCTCCATCACATATTTATCACGTTCCCGGTGCCTCCACACCTTCTTTAAGTCCAGTAATCCGTACGTTGTTTCTCCTACTACGGTTTTCAAGGTCCTCCACTCGTGACCACGACGCCTCCAACCTTTTCTGAAATTTGTCCACTTTTGCCTCGGTGAGCACGCTGGCATCTTCCATGTCTGATATACGTTTATACCTTCCACTGAATCTTTTAGTTCTTCAGTCGCTTCTTTAACAGTGGTGACGTCTTTTGCTACGACCTGAAGAGTAGCATTCATTTTCTTAATGTCCTCAAAGATGTCCTTTTTGCTCTCGCTCCCCGTACCTTCCTCCGCTGCTGCCGGAGAGGCGGCATCAGGTGCAGGTGTGTTTTCGGGCGGCTTCGAAACGAGGCTAATGCTAGCTTGCTTCTGGTAGCTCCCTTGAAAGAATTAGCTTTGTTATTACCTGCCATTTTTCAAAGGCTGTAATCCTTGAAAAACCTCAAAGTCGAGAAAGGGCGTCCACTTTATGGCTACAACCAAAGTGTGTTTCCAAATTCAGAACATTAATCAACAGAAAGGAACGGTCGCGACCAGCTCCCGATACTCTGTTTCAGATCTGCTGAGAACACAACTCAAGACAGACTTCAACAACTTTTTTATCCCGTGTAAAAAGGGTAATAAGCTCAGCGCCAAAGCCAACTGCCGAGTCGAGGGGCCGTCCCTCCATCTGTCACTTTCATAAGTTCCTCCTGCTTTTCCTGTTATTCAGTGCTCTGTGTTCCTGTACCCTTCATACACCGTTTTGATCCAAACATCTCCTTCCTTTAACACGCTCATCTCTCCTTTTACGGTGCTACACTTTGGTTCTGTTCACTACGCTTGTCTCCTGTATGGTGTGAGTGGTTATATAAAGCCTTCACGTACAACCAGTTCATCACCTGGTTCTGCTTTTTGTCTATAATTACCCAGATGTACCAAACTGGGGTTAATGCTGCCCTTTTGCACCCTTTCCTTTAATACTTTTTCTGCTGCAGTTACAGGGACCTGCTCGCAGTATAATATGTCGCGAAATCGATCCAATGCAGAGCAGTGCAGACAAACCACGAGGCCCCAGAAAAGTGCAATCAAACGATGAGTTTATTAACAGCCCGGAGAAAACATCAACATATGTCTTCTGACCAAAATACATGTTGTGGATACTTATAAAGCAGTGGGGTACACGCCCCCCCATGGCGTCAATGACAGATTAAAATAGGTTCCAGACATTAGTCACAGTATGTAATCTGTACATCTTTAATAGCTATAAGCAGACATAGAACTTCTCTTTTCTATAACACCTTCCATACAAGGTAATAAACTTCAAGCCCTCAGGGTCTCTGGGGCTAATTATTGACTCTGGTCATCTGTTGCCAAGTAGAGTAAAATATAGGAGACACCAAATGAGTTAAGGCCTCAGGCCGGACACATTCCATATATGTATTATATGTACTGTAAGCATGCATTGCAGTTATCCTTCTATGTTCTAGTTTCCCTCAGCATGATCACCTGGACAGTCACGCCAGTGAAGCTTAAGACCCTTAATGACCCGAACATCAACTCAAAATAAGCACAGATATGCAATGTGTATGAAATACTTCTGACCGTACTTGTAATAAAAGTTAACATAATAGGAAGGATCCTCAAATGAACATCTTCAATCAACAACTTTAATGCATATCAAGTACTGTGAGAAATTATGATGGTAAGTTAAGATGTTATTAATGCAGTTATAATGATGCAGATTATATGGCAGCAATAAAAGAATTTCTGTATCTCCACAAATACCATCTACAGTTCCACAACATTTCCCTTCTTCCCATTTCTTCTTTTGAGCTTCAATATGTGCAGCAAACATGCACATAATTTAACCTATTAAATAACCACATTACCTAGATAGACTAACATACCATACACAGATTAACGAATTAGAATATTTCCCTCAGCATGAATGCACTGCAAACTCAATAACTTTCTCGAGAACATCAAATGTGTCCATTAACTTGAAAATACACTTAGCCAAAGCTGCAAATTCAACAGTTTTGTGCAAAAAGCAGGTAGTGATTTCACAATGGCTTAAAAAATCAAGTATCCACTTCAATAAAGTGCTGATATTTAACTGTTTTACAAATATGACAAAGGAGTTGTGTTAAATTACAGCCAGATGCTGTTAAGTTGGGGTTTTGTGCCGTGCACATGCTCAGAAACAACGGGTAGGCTGTATGCCCAGAACACCGGCACAGTAAAGAAGTTGCTTCAGTGCTGCAGTGTTGTTTTCACAGGTACTTGAACGCGTCCTCTGCCTCTGAGCAGGATACTGAGGACACGAGCGTCTGACCGATCTCGCTGACAACGAGCCAGAGACCAGCTCGAGTATTTAAGGATCAATAATCTGAATGAATCTGAAATATTGAACGTCTGTTCTTCTGCCTGCAGGTCAATAAAAGCTGACTCATCTCTGAGCCTGTGGCTGGTCTGCAGAACGAGCTGCTGTTAGCAGGAAGTGAAGGGCGGACATGACAAACCACAGAGTCATGTGACAGCAGAAGAAGAACGACACGGAGCAGCTCTGAGACTGAAGGTTTGTCCGGCTCTTTACTCCTGCAGAGTGTTTCAGAGGAGAGCGGGCGAGCTGATGATGTCTGGATGTTCTACAGAGTGATGAAGACTCCGAGGGCTTCAGCAGCCTGCGGGGAAATAACCAGGCTTCCTGTGATGCTGCTCGTCCTCCTGTCAGGCACGTACGCCTCCGTCACTCCTGCTGTCACTCTGTTTGCTCGGCTCTCTCTCTATTTGAACAAAATCACTTTTTTATTCTTTGAATAAAAAATCTGTCTTTAACTTCCTGTTTCTGTGTTTCCAGTCTGTGAATGTGACAGCGTGGAGGTCAAAGGTCACACAGGTCAAGACATCACTCTGTCCTGTAAATATGACAGGAAATATCACGGCGCTCTGGCAGCGTGCTGGCAGCGAGGAGAGATACCAGCCAGGGGCTGCTCCAATCAGCTGATCTCCACAGATGGACTCAGAGTGTTAACCAGAGCTTCCAGCAGGTATGAGCTGCTGGGCCGACTGGAGGACGGAGACGTCTCTCTGACCATAAAGAGCCTGACAGAGGGAGACGCTGGACGATACGGCTGCAGGGTGGAGATACCCGGCTGGTTCAACGATGAGAAGCATCACATCGATGTGAGCGTCGTCACAGGTGAGGAAAATGCACCGAAGCTGTAAATGTAAAGACAACATCCCGTCGTATCAGGGTCAAGTGTTCCTGTCCAGAGCTGCGTGTTCACTCAGAGACGAACATGCTCAAAGTGCATTTTCTTAGCTTATTAGCAGCTGAAGGTTCAAGTTAAACAACGGCTGCTGTACAAAGAGCCCCGCCCCCACACAGGACAGTATCATGTGTGGTAAACAGGACTCTCAGGTGATTGGTCAGAAGTTCTCCTTATGTGGCAGACATCCAGCTCACGTTTCTTCTTCTGCAACTTTCTGAAACACTTCTGCAAGCAACACTCCCGTCACCATGGCAACCACCTCTTGCTCCCCTCTCAGACCTGCAGGATGCATCCCATAACGGCAGAGTTGTGGCCCTGTGGTCTTGCAGGTATCACAAACCCGTCCACGTTCCTGTGAAGGCTCTCAGTCTTGTGTCTGTTGGTATCACAGGAACAGCCTACGTCTAAAACTCGATGCGGCATCAGCCTTACAGATGAAAATGAATCCCAGCAACGCCCAAACAGACCCGTTACCACGAGCACATCACCCACACACGGTCCTGCTCTGAGGTAATCCACTCACCAACAACACAGAAGGAGGAATTGATTTCCCCAAACCTGCATCCTCTCTGAAACTCGAGCTGTCCGTCTGTCTTTAGTCTGTCTTCCTGTGGACGGTTTAGGAAAACGACTCGAACAAGGACATTTTTAATAACTGGAGGTTCAATCAAACCTCAGTATTACCTTAAAATAGTGCCGATCACTTCCTGTGGAAATCTGTGCGAACTGATTGGACTGCAGCTTCACACACACAGTTGATCTGCTGAAGAGTTAAATGTGTGACAGCTGGTTGGAGCCTCCCCGCTGTGGTGTTTCACGTCCGCTGTAAACTCAGAATGTAGTTAAACATGAGGCGGAGCTGTTTCAGCTCCATCTACCACAGCAGCTTTGCATGACTGTCAGTTCATAATAATCCATCTTTGTCTTACACACTAACTTCCTGTAAAACCGAACAATTAACAACTCAAACTCTGTTTAGCTCCTCACATCTTCACCACCGTCACCACCGTGGTGGGACAAACAGGAAGTGATGTCACAGCCACAGGCTCGATGCCGACGCAGACTCCGACCGAGGTAAGTTGGGCCTTTTTTTAATTCTCTTTTTTTAGTTCAGGTTAAATGAATTTCACAGAATTGTAAAAATGTGATTAATAAACGTGTTGTTGTTTATTAATCACTGTGTTACGTTCAAACATCCACGAAAGTGTCAGAAATGAGCTCAACACGATCACATGTCGGCGACTGTGATGAGAATGTTATTGACACCCTCCTCTCCACGAGACGTCTGGGCCCGGGAGAGCCCGAGTGTCCTGGAGGGACGCTCCCTGCCGGATACACGACGGACGGGTGGAGGAACTGGAAAGACTGTCGATCGAGGACATTGAAGACATCTACCTTTTCAAACCATGATAACAGGGTTGCTGATGGAGCTGGCTTGTAATAATTGCATCATCATGACTGCGTCTACATCGGCTCACC
>NW_024583015.1:181481-211762 GCF_018398535.1 Haplochromis burtoni
TGAACAGCTGAATGAAGGGAACAGCTGATCATGATTGTGCAGTCAGGTGCATTTGCTCCCACCATGGGGGCAGAGACCCTGTGGGGTCTGAACAGTTGAACAGTCAGCTGAGACCTGACGGCAGCCCCACAATGATGTGCTGCAACGACAGGAGGACATCTCCACTTTACTGATGAATAACATGAACGAGCTGTGCGGATCAGCACAGACACTTTGAACACATTCCTGTAACAATTATTCAATTGACCTCGAGTCAGACAGATCCAGTCCCAGCATGCTTTGCTTCAGACTAATTAACTGCCAGGAAGCAGCAAGTCACCAGTGTGGGTCACATCTGGAAGAACAGCAGCACCTGTCTATGTACAGCACTGCAACCTTCAGCAGAAATGCCCTTGCTATGGAGGCTGGGCCCAGATGCATAAAGCTTCACGCTTTAAGCTCACGGCCTTAGACATAGCCCCAGCAGAGGCCACAGCCTGCTGACGAAGAATCTCAGTCCATCCATTCTCTTCTGCATTTGACTTCAGGTCATGGAGCGGTTGGAGCCCATCCTACCCCCTGTACCCCCTGGACAGGTATCAGGTTTAACTTCCCACAGACAGGACAAAGACACGCTGTGGATAACATCTAATGGTGTATGGTCTACCTTACAACATGAAGCGCCTTGCTGCTGTGGGGATTTGGTGCCATATAAATAACACTTTCCTCGTCTTAACAGATGTGCTATAAATAAAATGTGTCTTACTTACTCCAGATGCTACATATTATAAGGTAGAAACCCTGGAGGCGGTCTTTACTGTCACGTCTGCTGACTGCAGCTTCTTCTACAGCTTCTCCTCTGACAGCACAAGAAAGAAAACTCACCAGCTTTAAAACACGATTTACATCATCTGAGGTTCTCACTGAGAGAACAGTTCAAGAATGTCCCCAAACTAACGTGATCAATAATAATTAATCATTCGTTTTAAATCAAATAGGATAATAAAAATGATGATACTGATGAAGACTGGTGAATATTGTGTTGATGATGTGACTTGAACGAGCTGCTGCTGAGTGATTGTTCTTCACTGTGTAATACACGCCTGCTTCCTGACTTTAGCAGCAGTAGTACGGCCCACTCCAGCTCCCACTCTAGCTCCCACTCCAGCTCCCACTCCAGCTCCTGCTGCCAGACCCAGTGCAGCTCCCACCAACAGTCCCACTGGACCAGCTGCAGCTCCAACAGTAAGCTCGGTGCCAATCGCAGCACCGACTCCAGCGGCAGCTCCAGCTGCCCCGAATAAACTCGTTGTTCCTTCTGCTTCATATCTTGCTTCAGTGGCCGTTAGCCCAGCCTGTCCTCCTGAAGTTGCTCCATCTCTTGGTTATAGCATTCTCTGCCTTCTCAAACATCTCGCTGGTGTAGCAGCTTCCTCCGGTTCTCTGAACCATGGTGTTGACCTTCTCCAGCAGCTCTCTGACCTGAGCAGGATCTCTGCTTCTGTTGTTAAAAACATGATATCCTCCACCACACTGACGGATGAAGTCATGGAGAGCTGGATTTTCCCTGATGAAAGTTCCTGTGGTGACTCTCCCACGCTCCAGGTCATCTCCACGTGTGAACAAGGCCATGGTGTGAATCTCTCTGTGAACCTGTCCACACAGAGCAGCAAAGGAGATTGATGTCCTGACCTCTGTCTTCATCTCCTCTTCAGTTTGAACATTATCAAACACACCTGGAGTATCGACCACAGCCAGTTTTTGACCTTCAAACATTTCCTTCTGACACTCTGAAGTTACCGAGTTCGGAGATGGTTTAGATTCAAAAGCATCCTCTCCTCCTAAGATGGTGTTTCCTGATGCACCAGATCCAGTTATTCCAAGGAGCACCATCCTGAGGTCTGGTTTCTCTTCTATCTCTTTCTTTTGTGGTTCCTCTGACTCTGTTAAAGAAAGTAGAGAACTTCAGTGATTTCACCACATTTTGCAGCTGAGGACTAAGTCACGGTGAAGCCGCATTCGCAGTGTGAAAACGTGTTTGACCTTCCTGATTTCCATTTCTTTTATTGTAACATTTCCATAACGTCTCAAGCACCAGATAGTTTGTTCTCACCACAGTTTATTGAGGAGGTACAGAAAAACAGGCCAGGAGGAGGCGCTTCCAGGTCGGGAATGCGCCCTGACCGTCGTCTTCACGTACGCGCCGAGTGGCGGTTCAGGGTACCCCGCCTTCTTGGAGTCCCTGGGTGGGAAAGACTCACTGGCAGTTGTCCCCACTGGCCCAAGCAGTCATTAGGTTTAGGGGAAGTCACTTTTTCACACAATATTTATGCATTGATCAAACTTATATTTTGATTTGTCTTAATTAAGAGTAAAATGCTTTATTATTATGAAATGGAGAAAAGTTGTTTATCTCTCTGATAGTTGTTAATCGCGTCAGAACATTAAGATCTTTCACTCTCTTAGCTGTGATGCAGAGGTGGCCCTATCCCTGCCCCACGTCACACCACACATCATACTGCATATTTTTCTACTTAAAGAAAACATCTGGATGTGAGTCTGAAGCTCAAGGAGAGCGAGGCTCGTGTGGCCTTCCCACTGACGGCTTGTTTTTCACAGACTCGCAGTATCGACGTTAAATCTTTGTCTGACTTCATTAAATATACTAAATTTATTGTACAACGAGGTGATTCAGGAAATGGAGCTGCTGCATCTGTCACTGAAAAGACACCAGAGATCAAACTTTGAGTTTTAAACACGTCTCCTCGTCAGAAAAGTCGATCTGATCGTTTAAACGTGAATCTGCCGGAGACGAGAGAAGCTACAGAGGTTTGTACTTGCTCTCTCTGCGTCTGTCAGAAGTGTTGAAATCACATTTCCTCCTCGTGTCATCCACAAAGTGCTGCCATCGAGGGTTTGTTTAAACATCAACTATTGTAAAAACAAAGGAAACCAGTGAGAGGAAAAGATCAAAGACAGATGAAACCTAAGAAAGGTAAAGTGAGTGTTGAGTCTTATCACTCTTTAATCACACTCATTTTCTACATTGCTATTTTTAAATGTACTTGCTGAGTCGCTTGTGTTTGCTGGCCATGTTCGTCTTTTACAGTTGATGTGTGGTTTGTGTCTCTGTTGAATAGTTTCCTCTTTGTTACACTACAATTTGAGTCTGCTGTTAGCGCCTCCCTTTGAATAGGAGGAAACAGAAGCAGGTAGTTGTTGGTTGCACGTCAGCAGTTGTGTAATTTAGCGACTCCATCTGTGTGTGGTACATCACTGCTGTAGTGTGCGTGCAGCAAAGCACAAAGCCTGTGATCAACAGCCATTTTTCTGCTGCTGTTACAGATCTTTGTGAAGAAAAGTGAACGTCACGCTCGCCGGACAATCCTGCAGGTGCTGTTTGGACGGGTCATTTATCCCTGAATGCTGTCGGTCAAACATAGTGAGCTGCTCTAATGCTTGAATCACAGTGCCATTAGACCTAATGTCACACTCAGTAGCAACACTAGGACCCACGTTTCTTAATCCCTGCTAATGGGGTCCCTCACACTTCTTAAATACATTTACAAGGACCTTAGGTTTAGAAATCAAATGAACAGCTCTGAGGTTCCTTTCTTTAAGAAAGGGTAGGATGGCCCCTCACGGTCTCTAAATGAACAGCGAGGTCAGTTTATGATCATTAATATGCAAATTCTCATGACCACTGATCCATGTCCATTAGAGAGCTGGGGAATGGCTGCAATCACAGCATGTAAGATGGTGACAGATGTACTCTTAGGCCCCCTCCTCCATTCAGAGATGGAGGAGGGGGCCTAAGACTCCTTGACTCCGCCCTCAAAGCGTTCCTCCCTGTCCAGGATGTTACATCCTCATCACTGAAAGAGTGTCCACTGGCCTGTAGGTGTAAAGACTGCAGAGTCCTGGCCTGACGAGGTGGCTCTGCTGTGTTGTGCATCCTCTCAGCCAGAGGTTGTTTAGTTTCCTCGATGTATAAATCCTGCCAATCCTCCTGCACTTAGGCAGCAGCTGACTTCCTGCATCACCTGGAGCTTTCTTTACGTGCCTTCCTAGCTTTGACAGATGGGAAACCTGCAGTCAGCTGAGACTGAAGAAGTCACCTGATGATGACGAAACTGTCACGGTCTGGCTGGCAGACCGTGGGGAGGTGGGGAAACAGGACCCAAACGCCGGACTCTTCAGTGCAACAGTGTTTATTTACAAGGTGGTGAAGTAAACAACAATGAATCCCCAGTTTGCCGTGTAGTGCTCTCTGCCCCAGTGTCCCTGCACTCCCCGTGCTCACCGCTCCTTCTCGTCCCACACTCCTCCTGAGGGGGAAACAATAGAGGCAGCCGTTGCAACTTGTCCCAGCAGGCATACACTCACGCTTGACTTGCTTGAAGCCTGACGTGACGTCAAACGCAATAATCCAGCGTCGGTGGAAGCTCCATCGCTCATCTAAATAGCTCCCCCGACGAGCCCAGATGAGGAGCAGGTGTGCGGCCAGGACTTCGGGTGTGGCCAGCCCTCAAGTTAGGCCACGCCCCCAGGGCTGAAGGTGCCTGTAACTTGGCCACAGCAGAAAGGCAAAACAGACACATACCTGCCTACATACAGATGTGCACAGGGGCAGTGCAGACAACACACCAAATAATAATAATAATAATAACAACAACAACAGTCATAGTCCCCACTGCCCACGGACCCCGAGTCCCCAGAGCCGGGTCTGTGACAGAAACGTTTCTCCCACTGAAAACGTCCAGATGAACAGAATCAACCTTTTGAGATTTCCTTACCTGGATGACTGAGCAGGTTCTTTTTTTAATCGAACTTTTTAAATACTAGTCCTTCAAACTAGTAAAAACATGGGTAATGGGATCCCGGTCTCCATTACAGTCTCTGACCCAAGAATTTAGGTTTTAACCTCTCCAGTGTCCCAGTGAACAAACTATGGATGTTGTAAGATGGCGCGGCCACGTCCAGACGCCTTCCTGACCACTCCGCTCAGACTATGCACCTTTTTAGTTGTTTACTTATTTATTGCTTTGTTAAACATGGCAAAATCTTCTAGTTTTAGCAGGTGTGTTCACTTCCATCTTCAACGAGTCCCTGGCGAAGTCTGTGGTCCCCACATGCTTCAAAAGATCCACCATCATCCCTGTGCCCAAGAACAGCAAACCCTCATCCCTGAACGATTACCGGCCAGTTGCACTGACCTCGGTAGTAATGAAGGTGTTTGAGAGGCTGCTGAAGAACATCATCTCCTCCTCCATCCCAGACACCACAGATCCACTGCAGTTCGCCTACAGATCCAACAGATCCACAGAGGATGCCATCGCCCACGTCCTACACACCACTCTCAGCCACGTGGACAAGAAACAGGGTAACTATGTGCGAATGCTGTTTGTTGATTACAGTTCAGCGTTTAACACAATAGTGCCCTGCAGACTGTTCACAAAGCTGAGGGATCTGGGACTTAACAGCCGTCTGTGTGCATGGGTGTTGGACTTCCTCACTGGGGGAACTCAGGTGGTGAGGGTGGGCAGGTGCATCTCCAACAACGATGAGGCGGCCTACGTGGATGAAGTGAAGAATCTGGCATCGTGGTGCCAGGACAACCACCTCCAGCTGAACGTCGGCAAGACCAAGGAGCTGGTGGTGGACTTCAGAAGGATCCGCACAGAGAAATATGCCTGAAACCCGTAAACGAAGCAGCATCTGGCTGCAGTTTAAAGACCTTTTTGTCTCAACTTGGTCTTGACTCAGTCTGCTGCGGCTCGTCTTCTACCCAGAACTAGAAGGTTTGCCTCTATTACTCCAGTGCTCTCTGATTGGCTGCCTATTAAATTTTGTATTGATTTTAAAGTTCTGCTGCTTACTTTCAAATGCCTGAACAACCTTGCCCCTGACTAGCTCACCAACCTCCTCGGTCTCTATACTCCCAGAGGTTCTTTACGATCATCTGGTCAGTTGCTTCTGGCCCAGCCCAGGCACCGTCTGAAGACTAGGGGTGATCGTGCCTTTGCCTCTGTAGCACCAAACCTCTGCAACAGTCTTCCTGCTACCAATCGCACCTCTGACTCCATTCAATCCTTTAAAGCACGCGTAAAAAGTTACCTATTCAACCTTCAAGCTTTTCCGACTTGCTAATCCTCACCGCTCATTAACTGCTGTATCGTTTCTCTGGATAATCATGATTTCTCCCTGTTTCTACTTATTAATGCTTTTTGTTTGTTTTCTCTACTTTCTCTATTTTAACTTGTTTTAATGACTTACTGTAAATTACTCTTTATTCCTCGCTGTGAAGCACTTTGGTGTGCCCCCCTGGTTTTAAACCTGCTATATAAATAAAATTGTATTGTACTGTATCTTAACCACTATAATGACCGTGGCGGGACAAACAGGAAGTGATGTCACAGCCACGGACTCGATGACGACACAGACTCAGACTGAGGTAAGTTGCTTTTTTAATTCTCTTTTTTCAGTTCAGGTCAAATTAATTTCACAGAATAATTAAAATGTGTTTTATAAACATTATTGTTTATTAATCACTGTGTTACATTCAAACATCCACAAAAGTGTCAGAAACAAGTTCAGCGTGGTCGCCTGTGGACGACTGTGATGAGAGCGTCACCTGCTGAGATTCAGCGAGCTTAAGGAATCTGCTTCTCTTCAAGTGTCGGCAGTTTCCCTACAGGTCATTCTTCATGTCTGCAGGCGCTCTTCAGCTCAGCAACACAAAGCTGACAAAATGATTTTTACTGATTTTTATTTGTCACAAAATATCAAAAACATCAAAACAGTGAAGAAAAAAAAGCAGTCACAGTACAGAAGAGACTAACGAACCGAACACGAGGGGACCGACATTAAAGCGACTCTTTACATTTAATGTTAGAAATCAAAGAGAAACGCCACCAGATGAGGGGAGGAGTCAGAGAAAAGACTTAACTGCAGCAGCTTACAGCTCAGTGTCCGAGTCACTAACAACATTTGAGCCACTTCAAAGACGTCGCCTGCTAAGAGCGGCTAACGGAGGCTAACAGCAGCTAAGAAAGGCAGAAACAGAAAGGTTCAGCATCTCAGTGTGGCTGTCGTCAGTCAGCAGTGAGCATCACTGACTCGTGTCTGAGTCCTTCCACAAAGTTTCCTCCGGAGTAAACAGCTGTGGATGCTCCACCCAGCATCGTGAGGTGCCCGCAAGAGCGCTTCAGAGTTACAAATATAAATATATATATTTTTATTCTTGACTTATTGCTAAGTATTTATATTATTAAAACATGTTCAAATATAGTGTGTACAAAAGCATTTTTATCCAAACAGTAGAAGCAACAGCAGGTTAATCTGATGATGATTAAAAGTCACCCTCATGTGGTCAAACTGAAGTACTACAACATAAATATCATTTTATTAGCATTTTAAACTTGTTGTTAAATTAAAACATAAGTTTAAAATTTATTTGATCTCCAGAAGGTTGGACGTGTTATCAGCAGGCCAAGCTGGACCAATCAGAGGAGGACGTATTGGTTTAACCACCCAACAAATGATGTTTCTACATTTTATTTTAGTTTATCAGGTTCTTCTACTGAGCTGTGAAACAAATGAAGTTTTCCACAAAGTCAGTGTGAAAAAATAAAAATGAATTTCTGACCCTGAAAAATGTTCAAGGTTTTTTATTTGTCACATGCATAGTTATACATGTATAACACACGGTGAAATGAAAATGTCTTGTAGTCATTCCTTATTTGAAGGTGATGGATTCATATTATTGTTTTGTTTTGTTTTCTAAGATGGAACAAAGTCTGAGTTCATGCATGATTTTAAAAAATGAACAAAATCAACACAGAAAAAACATTCACAGGTCAACATGACTAATGTTCTTCACTGTAATTAAAATGTTTTTAAATGAATAAAATGTCATTTATAAAGTGACTATTAGAAGTAAGCAATGGTCAGTGCATCAACATAGAGCTGACGAAATAATATTAACTGAACAGATGGAAAATAAGAGCCGTCATAAAAGATCAAACAACTTTTTCCTCTGCATGATGTCGCACTGAGACGATGTAATAATCATAAATCTTTCATTACTGCTATTACTTCAAACTCTCTGAATGTTGAATTCATCACTCGGCTTTTATTATTTCCTATCAGCTTTAAGTCTCAAACGTGAGCATCACAGCAGTAAAACTTTGGATCTGTCTGCGGCAGGCAGAAGACTGACAGCAGGCTAAACCAATCAGAGGAGTCCTGTAAACACCATCACATACTTCATGTATAAAATAAAGAGTTTTTACCTCGTGTTTGTGGTCCTAGAATCAAAGTTCAAACCTTATCAGTTATTTAAGCTGAGTGGCTTCTGTTAAACACATGAAATAAAAACCCTGCAGAGACAAACAAAGACGCATTAATGTGTCTGAAAAAGTTTATTTAACAGAGAGCAGATGAAGTGTGTCATTAAGCTGGAGCAGTTCTACTGATGCAAACATCAAACTGAGTTTCTGGAGTTCAGTCAATTTGTACATTAACATCTTAAAACAAACAAACAGCAAATATTTTGATTTTTACTGAAGAATTAAAATAAAAAACAAAAACACGAATATTTGTATTTTAATCATTTCAGAAGTCAAGAGAAAGAGTTCATCATCGAACACTGAACAAACTTCCATCCATCCTCTTATCTTTATTAGGGTCACAGGGGGCGGAGCCTATCCCAGTTACACAGGTGGAGAGGCGTGTACACCTGTACAGGTCCACAGCCTGTCGCAGGAGAAACATGAGAACATAAAAACAGTTTGGTGTTGATGAGAAAATCAAACTTGAACTGTTTGATTTCATACCTGCTGTGTGACAGGAGGTCAGAGGTCAGCAGAGGTGCCGAGTCAGCAGGTCCCAGAGGCAGCAGCAGCACAGGAGAGTCGAGCACGCCGCCAGACACGACTTCCTGCCGCCGCCCTGATCCTGCTGCTGATCCACCACGTAAACTGGAAGGACAGGAAGTCACATGACTAAAGCCTGCAGGATGCGTACCCAGTATAACAATCAGTTGTGACGGCTCTACAGTTTTTTCTATTTTGGGATCCGTATGATGTCATAGAGAGGAGAAATCCTTGTATGGCCATCAGAGAAGCCCCGCCTCCTGTTTGTGAGGGACAGCCAATCAGAAAACCTTGTTTTTCTTGTTTTATATGTATTTTCTTTTATGTGGTTATGTGTTCATGACGACTCAGACTCGCAGCTGCTGAGGTCGTCTGAGCATGTGCAGAAGAGGGAGGGTGGAGGCTGAGGATGGAGGAGGAAGATTTTTCCCCACTATGACACACAAACTGCTGACCCTGCCTGAGCTCTCTGTGTCGTGACCTTTGACCTGCCTGCGTGTTTTGGTGGGTACGAGGCCCCTGGGGGCCCGTCGAGCCTGCCCTGGTAGGCCGACTGGGTCCCAAAGGTGCTCTGTGGGGTCATCGGAGCCATGTAACCTGGATGTTCATGGTAATAGGACTGAGGGAAGGTCTGCAGAGGAAACACGTGGTTACCATAGTAACACTGATGGTCAAGTGACAGTTCGTTAATTTGAAGAAAAATTTATTTTCATGCAGTCAAAGAATTTTTAAATCCTAAAACTGAAAAGAGGCTGAAATATAAAACCAGAAGCTTCATAATCTCTGATGATCCTCAGGATGCTGCAGCAGTGCATGCTGGGTACCTGGTACGGAGAGTTGGGGAAGAAGCCAGGCTGACAGGCGAGAGCTGTAAAGAAACAACAGGATCAAAACTTAAACCTCAGTCTGAGAAATGAAAACAGCTGATTGGCTCAGATTCTGCAGGTTTCCTGAACTGAATTCTTCTGTCCCAGCCGCCTGTGAACGCACCTCAGCCGCCTGTGAACGCACCTCAGCCGCCTGTGAACGCCCTCAGCCGCCTGTGAACGCACCTCAGCCGCCTGTGTGCCTGCATCCTCCCTGCTCCACTTTCCTCCTCCGCTACCCTCCTTCCTCCTCCCCTGCTCCACCCGTGTGCAGTAAAGGCAGAAGAAGCTCATCACATAACTAAACTTTAACTAATGACTTTAATGAAGGCTGTTGCTGTGGCAGTGATGGTCCGTGTTGGTCAAGTTACTTGAAAAAAGTAATTAGTAATTAATAACCAGTGATGGGAATAACAGAGTTACCAACAGCGTTACTTTTTCAGTAACGAGTAATCTAACTAATTACTATTCCTATCGTTACAACACCGTTATCGTTACTAACAAGGAAATGCGGTCTGTTACTGTTTTTCAACAGACGGCTGAAGCTGTGTTCAGCTCACTGCAGCTTATATCAGCTGCAGGAAGTAGCTGTAAGTAATCAGGACGCTGCAGCTTTAAGCAGCTGTGCTCCTGCGGACGGTAACCATCACTTTCTGGCACAACAGCTGGAGCTCAGGGGGCAAAACAATCGCACGAGTGCTGCTGTTTGACTGAGGAAGAATAAAGGAGTCGTGGTCAATCACATGACCACTTACAGACAAAGCAACAAGGTGACATATACCAGTTTATAAACTGTGTTGATCGGCCAGTAAAACCAGAGTCATGATAAACAATATAACAAGTTAAAAGGTTAAAACTAATAAAGTTTTAAAAAGAGACTTTTCCATTTGATTACATTTTGTATGATGGATATGCAGAAAAAGAGAATGGGCTGAAAGATCTAAATCGTGTTTTTAAAAAGTAACTAAGTAATTAATTACTTTTGAAAATAAGTAATCAGTAAAGTAACGGGATTACTTTTTGGGGAAGTAATCAGTAATTAGTTACTGATTACTTTTTTCAAGTAACTTGACCAACACTGTCATACGTCAGTCTATTTTCTAGATGCAATAAAACCAGCAGAAAATAAATAAAGTCAAAGATCAGTCCTGTGCCATTCACCTTAAGCAGGGTGTAGGCGAGGGTTACCCTGGTGCAGTGTGCCGCGGTCAGTGAAGAATCCGCGAGTTTCTCTGTGAGTTTCCCATTACGTCGTAGCTACTCGGTGCTTGTTGGAAGTTTAGGGGTTTTTTTCGCTGTAAAAAGAAGTTTTCTTCCCACGCACAGCGGACACTCATGTTTTTGTCACTTTTTATGGAATCAAACTCAAAGTAAGGTCAGTACTTCCACGCTTTAAACGCTGCACGCTCATACTCTCTCTGCACTCGATATGTGATCCACTGTTGATCTGCACACAGCTGTTGTCACGAACGTCGCACTCGCTTACGTCACTGTCGTGAGACATTCTCGCAATAAAATCACAGTTTTAGTAACGCAGTAACGCAGCGTTCCTACGGGAAAGTAACGGTAATCTAATTAGCTTTTTTCCAATGGTAATCCCTTACTTTACTCGTTACTTGAAAAAAGTAATCTCATTACAACGCGTTACTGCCCATCACTGGTGATGGCACATGCCAACCTTTGACCTCTGTGGCTGAACATGAAGCCAGTTTTGTGTCTTTCAGAGTAAAGCTTGTGCAGCGCAGTTGCACACAGGAAGTGATGTCAAAGATAAAAGAGGACAGACCTGGAGAGAAGGCGGGGGCCGAGGGGCCCTCAGGGAAGTGAGGACGGTACGGCGGAGGCTCGGCGCTCATCCTGGAGGGACGGTCGGCTGATGGCGTCGCTGTAGAAGAGGAGAGCAGAGACACTGAGCGGCTGTCTGAGCGTGGATGCTGACGCGTCTCCTGAGTCAGAGTCAGGTCAGTGAACGCTGCCTCACAGCTCCATAATCCAATCTGCTGCCACAGACCTCCACCTCTCTGTCAACACTGTTTTTATTCACGCTCAGGATTGTTGGTGTCAGCTGAGCCTTATTTACCGTCTGCACAGCACAAAACTTCCAGCTGAGACACAAAGAAGCTTTCAGATGTTTGAACGGGAACTCAAGGTTTCCCATAATTACTTCAGAGCTTCAGTTTAGTCGTCAATACTTTATTACCAGACAACAGAAAGTTCATTTTAACCAAATAACCAGACTCCATTCACGAATCCTGCAATTTAAGGTTTTACAAGCAAGCCTAAGAATTCCAAACTAATTCATTTTACACTTCTGGAATTTTACAGTTTCAAAGTGTCGTCTCTTCAGTTCGTCTCTGTTTAACCCACCTCACTGCAAAAAAACGTCAGAATCCAGGAAACTTTGACCTCAGTCTGCTGCCCGCCTGTAAGAAACCTGCAGTCATCACAGAGCCTTTAAACGTGTGGTTTTTAAATGGAGTCTGGTGTGACAGAATCTGAACTCACCTTCCAGCTGAAGACAAACTTCTGCTAAATCATTGATTTTCTCCCCGGTGAGCTGACAGACGACTGACGGGCTGAGGAGGGCAGACAGCTGCCAGAGGCAGAGGAGGTGTGGTCAGAGGTCTCCTCCTGCTCCTGCTCCTCCTCCTGCTCCACTGATGGTGGCTTCCTGTTTGTTTTTCTTGCAGCGTTTGGGCTCAGACTGGTTCACAGGAAGCCAAATAAAGTCTGCAGCTTTCAGGAGTCACCCTGGAAACAGCTTCAGAGATATCTGCTCATACAAACTGATCACTGATCAATAACATTCAGCCTCATCTCTTTATTTTTTTTGTTGATAATTTATCATCTTTGAATGTATTTTAATTTTTCAATATTTTTCATTTTTGGTTCTGTTTTTCTATCTTTTTTACATTTTTAATATTTTATTTTTCACTTTTTAAAATCGTTTTTAACCGTTTCTTTGTTTTTTTACACAAACAATAATAATATCGATTTTTCTTTCCCATTATATGTGTTATTGTTTCATAAATGATAATGTTTTACATTTTTATTAATAAGATTTATTATTTTATTACTTGTATGATTTTTTTGTGCTTACTTTTAAAATATTTATATTCATTATAAATGTTTTTACATTTTTATTTAATTTAATGTGTAAAAAATAAATACAATTTTTTTACATATAAATGTTATTTCTTTAAACAGCTGTTGCTCGAGTTTCATACCAGAAAAAAATGTTTTTATCAGTTTATTATTGGTTCATTTATACATGACATCATTGATCACTTTTACTGCGAGGAAACAACGACAGCCTGTCAGATGCTCAGAAACTCAATCTTACCTAATAACAGTAAATACAGCACAGCTTCTATTTAAGGGTACGTCAGCCAATCAGGAAGCAGAAGGAGAGTCAGATGTCACTGTGGGCGTGGCATTTGTTTCAGTTCATGCCTGCATGCAAACTGCTGCTTTCAGCACAGGAAACAGGCCAGTTTATCTTCAGTCTGTTTCTCCAGCGCGTGTTCATCGCCCTCTGGTGGCCGAGTTAGTCAGTGCAGCTTTAAAACACGATAATGAAGCTCAAAGCAGAACAAACAGACGCGTCTCTACAGTTTTTGCTACGTGTCCTCTGTTTACAGGAAGTCTTCCTCCACCTTGGATGTGAAGCGGTCCTTTTTACTAACGTGGGCGGATTTTCACTGTTACCCTTTGAGCCGATCGCCACCTCCTCTGCTCCTCCCTCGTTTGTGCTTGTGGTGGTGACAGACCCTGGAGAGCCGCACAGAGTTCAGGTGAGGCTGTGGCAGTCACACACAGAGACTGATGATGTTACCTCTCAAATCAAACGCCTCACAGTTAGGAGGAGCAGATGTGACTCCGCCCCTCGAGGGGAGGAGCTGTGACGACAGGAAACAAGAAAATGAACTTCAGTTACGACTCATAACCTCGGTTCTATGTGCACAGATGGAGCTGAAGGGGTCAAAGGTCAGGGCTCAGCCTTGTTTATGGTGTGGATGGATGTTTTCAGCGATGAACCTGCTAGCCTTTAAACTTTCGGACGTGTTGGTGGAGGTTTTGATCGACTTCGTCCTTCACTCATCCTGCTGATCAATCACAGCGACTGATTCAGGTGTGTTTGTGGTCCAAGCATCGTGTTCTGGAGTTGCTGGTGATGTCACTCAGCCAGGCGGACCACCAGAGCCCTATGTGCACAGAGTTCAGCCAATCAGAGGCCGGTCTGGAGGCCCAGTGTGGTCAGGGGTAACATATCTGGAGAATCAGCTACCCTAACCCCTGGGGGCTCTGGTGGTCCCGCCTTCATCATTAGGACGTGGCGGCCTGTTTGTTGCGGAAAGTTTCAAAAAACGCCATCATGCCCTTCCTCACATTGCTGCTGCTGCCGCTACCCTTCGCCATCCTCTGCGCCATCATGCTGGAGCTGCTGCCACCATGGTGACGGGATGTGAGGGGAGGGAAGGCGGCGCCATCCATGGAGTTGGCCCGTTTCACCTTTGACGGGTTTGCACGCCATGATTTGGTCCTTGGGGGAGGAGTCTGAGCCACCAGACACTTCTGATACTGGACCTGAAGGAGCAACAGCAGCCAACAGAGGGCGCCAGAGGAATGATTTATTCTTATGATTAATATTTATGCAATATATCAACAAAAACTCTGAGTGTACGTCAGGTGATCAGTGTGATGTCCGTGACCTGCATCTCTCACCATGCACGCAGCCTGGACGGCCTCGGAGATGATCCCAGCGTCCGGTTCACACCAGAACACGTGACATTCAAACTGCTGCGTGCCGCCGTCCACGATCACTGCGAAGGTGTGGCTGTCGTGACCGACGCCCAGGAAGGTGAGGAAGCGTACCTGACACTCCCAGAATGGCTCGTCGCCGTCCTGTCAGCACGACAGGAGGAGGGTTAAACACAGCCATGATGACCTTTGACCTGAAGTCTATGTGCATCGAGGACTGTACCTCTCCTTTCCACAGAGACAGGACGTTATCGGTGACGTGGATCACGGTCGGCTCCCAGTCGTCTCGGTCTGTGGAGTTCATGATGCTTTCTATCGCTCGGTTCAACACCTCCATACCTGCGACACACATCAGCGACCTTTAACGTTTTAATCACACAATATTAAAACACTCCTACTGGTTACACTAAACATTCACATAGGGTTTTATTTCCACGGAGGCCCTCCTGATCGGAGACCTCAACATCTGCGATCGTCCACGTCAGATGTTCCCTGTGGCGCTTCAGGCCTGTTTCAGGTCGCTCAGCTGATCCGTGCATCTCCAGGTTTCATGACCAGGACTCACCTGGTCTCATGTTGTTAATGTGGGAGCCGTGTATAAAAAAGATCTTAAATAATTAGAGCAGTATTTTGTTAAGTTGCTTGAATTAAAGCTGAAAGTCTGCATCATGGTTGTCTGCATGATCACCTGTATGTGTGTGCTGTACATGAGTGTATATCATGGTCCAAAGCACCAGTGTTTCCAGTGAATGCATATTAATGGTTGAGCTCAGCCCAGGTGTGACAGGTGTGTTTATGTCCTACCCATGGCTCGCGACACCGGCAGGTTGCCGATGTACTGGACCTCAAACTTCTGCACCTGCTGCCGCACTGCCTCCAGAAACTCCACTGAAACGACAGCAAGATCAGTAATCAGCCAAAATTAGTGCAGGACCAATCAGAGCGCAGCGTCTACACTAAGGACGCACGGCAGGTGACTCACCTTGTCTCGGCAGGTCCTCAGGTGAGATGCTCTCCATGGTCAGGGAGCGGGACGGCCTCATCAGAGCCTTCTCAGACATCATCTAAACACAGAGTGTAGAGAAGTAAAAAACGCTGACCTCTGACCTCTCAGGTAAACCAGCTGACCCACAGCTGTAGTTGACCCTGAGCTGCAGGTGGCCCTGAGATGTGGGTGACCTCCACTGACCTTTGAGCACATCTCATGCAGCGCCGTGGCGATGGCTTTGGCTGGAGCGTCGCAGCGAAACACGTGACACTTCAGCACACAGCTGTCCTTATCCCCCGCCACGAAGGCAAAGTCCCTGAATGCACCACACGCACACACACGCACACGCACACACACACGCACGCACGCACGCGCACGCACACGCACACGCACGCACACACGCACACAGCGGACCGATCAGGTGGTGATCAGCAGCTGAACTTAGTTAATGACCCTGACATGTGGAGGAGGCTGTGAGTGTAAGGGTAGTGGTTTACCTGTCCCTGCCCAGGTGTGAGGGGGCGTGGCAAAGAAACACACAGAGTTAGTGTAAACAAACCGAAGCATGCAGGAGCACAAACCAGGAGTTCAGCTCAGTGAAGCACAAACACAGGAAGCGGGGGAATACGCTCTCTGATTGGCTCACCTGCCATTGTTGCAGCCCACCCCCCAAACACGGATATTGATGATTGGCTGACAGTGCAGGGGGGTGTGGTCTAATGGGTCCAACAGGGTCAGGGTGTCTTTTTTCAGAACTAGCATCATCTCGCGGCCCTGCAGACAGACAGGTGGATGGACAGGTGATAAACAGGTTCCACAGGACACACGTGCACTTCCTGCATCCTGCCACAGGAGGGCAGCAGGTGTCTCACCTCCCCCCAGGCACCCAGCCGGTCTCTCTGCTCGGGGCTGCTGCAGTGAGACAGCTGCTGGATGACGTTACTAACAGCGAGGCTGCTGCGACCAGGAGAAAGGTCCTCCTCCTCCACCTGCAGCCAGCCGAGGGAGCGCACGGCAAAACACTGGACAGGTGGAGGGGGAGACATGTAGAGGGGGAGACAGGTGGAGAGGGAGACAGGTGGAGGGGGAGACAGACAGTAGGTTGATGGGTGACAAACAGAAACCAGGACACAGAGGCAGAGAGATTAAATCAGATTAATGCGCAATAAAACGAGGTCGAGAGACACAGACACAAACAAAGAGAGAGAGAGTGAGATTAGCGCAGATTAGAGCACCAGAATAAGTCCTGGACCAACGAGGACCTCTCGTTTCTGTGTTCAACACGTCGTTCCAGAAACCTCTCCATCATTTTCATCATGTTCACACAGGAAGTCGAATGTGCCCTTAATTTATTACCTGTGTAAATGAACAATAACCACAGGGGGCGCTGTGGCCCCAGTCAGAGTTAAAGTGACAGAGTTTTTATTTATTTGACAGAATCAGGTATTATTAATGTTGCTGTCTCACCTTGGAGTCGGGGTCGTGGTTGGTAAGGTCATCTTCGTGCCACGAAGACCTGAGAAACAAAAAGAGTATCACCTGCACAGGTGTAGAGTGCAAACAGCAGGTCCTCATGATTACAAGGATCAGTGTGTCCTCATAAGTCTGCAGAACTACAGTGAGGACCAGGGTCGGGGTCCAGGACACACCTGTGGGGATGTTTGTAACCAGTGGGGACAGCTGTGACGGGACTTCAGCTGTACGAGGACGTGTTTACAGTGAGGACATGTGTCCACTGTGAGGATGTGTTTACAGTGAGGACATGTGTCCACTGTGAGGATGTGTTTACACTGTGAAGACATGTGTCCACTGTGAGGATGTGTTTACAGTGAGGACATGTGTCCACTGTGAGGACGTGTGTCCACTGTGAGGATGTGTTTACACTGTGAGGACGTGTGTCCACTGTGAGGACGTGTGTCCACTGTGAGGACGTGTTTACACTGTGAGGACAGTTTACACATGTCTACTGTGAGGACATGTGTCCACTGTGAGGATGTGTTTACACTGTGAGGACGTGTGTCCACTGTGAGGATGTGTTTACACTGTGAGGACGTGTGTCCACTGTGAGGTTGTGTTTACACTGTGAGGACAGTTTACACATGTCCACTGTGAGGACGTGTGTCCACTGTGAGGACGTGTGTCCACTGTGAGGACATGTGTCCACTGTGAGGACGTGTGTCCACTGTGAGGACATGTGTCCACTGTGAGGACATGTGTCCACTGTGAGGTTGTGTTTACACTGTGAGGACAGTTTACACATGTCCACTGTGAGGACGTGTGTCCACTGTGAGGACAGTTTAGTCGTCACTCTTTAAAGGACAGCTGTGTCCTGGACCTGGACACCTTTAAGCTGTCATGGTGGGAACACATCACCCATACTGCACATGTATGTGTTACCTGTCCTCAGGTGGACCTTCTGTCTCCTTGTTGGAGCTCTGCTGTCCAGCCTCCTCCTGCTGAGACACCACAGAAGAAGAAAAGCCTGAGGTGACCGGGTCAATCTGAGCAGGTTTACTGGAGCAGGTCTGCTTCTTCTCACCTGGGCATCGAGCAGCTGCGGTGTCCCTGTAAGACGGGGATGTTGCCACTGGGTGGCGCCGGTGGGAACGTGCCAGTAGTACGTTCCCGTGGAGTCTTTGATGGTTCTCCAGCCAGAGGGAAGGTCTGGGTCCAGCAGCAGGTTCTGGTCTGTCCAGATGTTGTCTACAGGGACACAAAGCAGGTAAATGTGAACTGTTTAAAAGATGGAGCAAGCTTCTGTCTCTGAGAACATGGGCGGGGCTTAAACCTGCATTCAATCTGATGGCCACCAGTGGGCGATGTGTGTGGTTCCTGTTCTGTTCATGAGTCGCTCTATCACACGTGTGATAGACTGGAGCATCGACAGGAGTACGCTCATTGGCTGACAAACTGTGATCGACTGATTAGCCAATGAATGTGCGCCTTCACATTTAGACCCTTTTGTATTGTCTATATCAGTAAATATTTTTAACAGTGCCCCCTGCAGGTCACAGCAGTGGCTGTAGCTGGCGACCACAGCCGGCTGCATCGGATCGTCAAAGCAGCTGCCGACACCATCGGCCATCTCTGCCTCTGCTGCATCTTTCACAAACGCTGCATCAGTCGGGCCTCCTGCATCGTGCGTGACCCCTCACACGACTCTTTTCTCCTCCCTCCCATACGGCAGACGCTGTTGCAGCACCGGGGCCGATCCTGCAGACTGCGGGACAGCAGCTGAACTCACCACAGGCTCCTCCCCCCCCCACACACACACACAAACTGTAAACTGACTCTATTGGACTCCACAGACCACTGCTGGATGCTGCTCTCCTGCTTATGTTGATCACTTTGTTTCACACTGTGAAGCTGCTACGCTGGTCATTCTAAACAAAGTCACTTTAAATCTCAATTGTAAATTTTAGACTGTTATTAACCCTTTTACCTCAAAGTGTACATTTACTCCCCTTTATATTTTTAGATTTATTCTTATTCGTACTCTTCCCATATGTTGTTCTTGTGCTCTGTATGGAACTGGAGCCTCGTCGTCTCGTCTCCATATACCGAACTGTACATGGCAGAGATGACAATAAAGTTTACTCTGAGTTTGAAAACCCTCGTTGAAGATTTTACAAAATCTTAAATATTCTTAGATTATTTTAGTCTTCTGTTTAAACCAATAGCACCCCGTGATGATGATGATGATGATGATGATGATGATGATGATGAGTGTTACTGCATTCATAAATGCGAGTCAGGGTTCAAATAAAGCACTAGCCAAAGTAATCTCATTACTGCACTCATCTCTAATCGTGTCGTCAAACTTCTTTCAGATGTGAAAATGTTCAAATGTTCTGAACTCAGAGTTCAGACAAACATTCATTTTGTGTGCAGCTGAAACATGCTCACTGTCAGCTCCAGCTTTGAGTCCACAAACTGAGCTCAGACATCCATCACCTCACAGCTGCTTTAACCTCCTAGGACCTGCGTCCTCATATGTGCACATCACATTTTGGGTTATTTAGACCAAAATACTCAATTTTGCTCTACAAGGGCCTGATATCCACTTACGAGGACATTATCCTGCTACTGTTCTATCGAAATTTTAAACAAATATCCTCATATGTGGCTCTCACTTTTCCTTAAAAACAAAAATCAGGTAATTCTTTGTTTTTACATTCATCAGGTCCCAATCCGCCCAAATATCAAAGAGAGATTAAAAATGCTGCTGTGGAAGAGTTCGGGTCGTATGGGGTTAAAGCACCGCTCTGCCCATCATCAGATCAGGTATCGATCCCGGGACATCAGCACTGCTGTCTGCTGCAGAGGACACGTCCATGCGCGCGCAGTCAGCGCTGACACATCACAACTGCATCTGTTCACTCTGAAAGCAACGGCACTTATAATCATTTTCAATTCAATGAAGTGAGCGGTTGCATTTCTGTATAGACACATTCAGCAGCTCACGTTTAATGAAAGCGTCCTTTTAAAGGTAGCTGAACGCTCTGTGATTGGCTGCTCTCTGCACTGAGTCAGCGATGTTCAGATGTGCGTCCGTGGATCTGAAACGTTTTCTCAGATTCTGGTTCCCTGCAGGGTCCTGGGTTGTTCTGGAGAATCCTGAGCCTGAACATAAGTCTGTATGTTTCTATGAGCTGTGCCCCGAGCACGGACACGTCCACCACCTTGTGTCCTTCAGGCCTCCTGCTCTGCTCTCACACTGCTGACTCTCTGAGCTCTGAATGTTCCTGTTTTATTCCTGATATCTCTGTAAAAACTACAACAGGAGAGGCCGGCGGTGATCGGAGGTCACGCTGCGTTAGAGGAAGAGAGGAAACCGGAGAAGCTGTGAATAATTAATAAGTGCTCCGAGACACCAGACGCTGAATGGGCTGATTAAAAGACAACGATACGATCAGCCTGAGACGGGGAGGCGGGGCCATGCTGCTGACCAGCAGAGCTGCGGCCTGAAAGTCGTTCCCACAGCAGAGCACTGATTGTGTCAGACAACAGTTACCTGTGATTGGGAGCTTATACACACTGAGACGCTTACATTCAGTCATGTGGGGGATTTAATATTCCTGGTATATAATCACACGTGTTTCAGATTAAGATGAAAGTTTAAAGTCACGCTCATCCAAACCTTTATTTTAGTCTGTTTCCCCAAACAGGGAGAGACGCCTGCTGAGCATGAACTAAAGGTTTGTCTCATAAATGTTCATGTTGAAGCTGAACGTTGAGCTTCTGCTGGTTCAGGGCTGATGAAGGACTGAGACGGCACCAACGACTGAGATACGAATATAAGAAATACTTTACCCCGTGTTTGGGAAGCTTCCTTTACAATAATAAGAATAATAAGAATAATAATAATAATAAGAAGAAGAAGAAGAATAATAAGAGAGACTCCATCTGTTGGTCAAAGTTACAAATTTTTGTTATTTTTTTCTTTTTGTTTGTTTTTTCAAGAAAAAATCCGCCTTAGCTTTTTATTCGTTTTCTAATCTGTATTGGGGACATTATTTTGTACATGTGCGACCCGGCTGTTTTAAATGGTATGACTAATAGAAATGAATACATGTACCGCGTTACGTATTTAAAATACAAAATATGAGTAACTGTATTCCGTTACAGTTACCGTTTAAAAAGGTGGTATTCAGAATACAGTTACTTTGTTGAAATAAAGGGATTACACGGTACTTTCCTGTTTCATATGTTCGGCTATGCCCTCTCTATTTTTGGTTTCCACGCCCCAAACAAAACGAGGCTCTAATGTCTGTGTCTCAATCTCGCGGCCGCATGATGATAAGAAGGAATAAGTTATTCACAAAAATGATTTAATATGAAGGCAACAGGCAGAGTGTTACGGGCATTGCCCTAAAGCAGCGGTCCCCAACCCCCGGGCCTCGGACCGGTACCGGTCCGTGAGTCGTTTGGTACCGGGCCGCGAGAGTTGAGGCTCAGGTGTGAAATGTATGGTTTTCAGGGTTTTTATCGGTTTTCAGCGTTATTTTGTTATCGTTTTTATCGTTTACTCGGTTTTCCTGGGTCTTTTCACGTGTGTTATGAATAAATCTTTTTTTTGGTACCGGTACTAGTTTTATTTTGTTGTATTTATCCGCGACACCTTAAAGGCCGGTCCATGAAAATATTGTCGGGCATAAACCGGTCCGTGGCGCAAAAAAGGTTGGAGACCGCTGCCCTAAAGCATGCAGCCTGATGGAGCGTAGCCCGTGCTGCAGGGAGGATGGACCTGTGATGTGTCTGTGAGCGAGGAGGGAGAAAAAGGAAAAGTAGGAGCTGTCACCGAGCAGAAACGGGAGCTGGAAGCATGTAAATATAATAATAACCACTGCAGCCAAACAGAGTGCCTGACGAGCCCAGTTGTAAGTAAGCTGTTAAGACTCGACTGTACACTGTGTTCGTGTTTTCCTCTGAAACAATAAGTTCCGTTGAGCAGCCTTTCAACGCCTCTCTCTGTCTCTCGCTAGCAAACTTGACCCAGCACAACAAAGTAAAGCTAGTTTTCAGCTACGAGCCGACAGCGAACCCGACGTATCAGCCAGAGGTCCCTTTACTACGGTTCGGAGCCGCAGACCTTTTAGTATACAGAATATCACACAGCATCATGTACTTGCCTTACCTAATGTAAAAAAGCATGATAATATAATAAGTAATCCAAAGTATTCAGAATACGTTACTCTCATTGAGTAACGTAACGGAATATGTTACAAAATACTTTTTGGATTATGTAATCTGTAATCTGTAGTGGAATACATTTCAAAAGTAACCTTCCCAACGCTGCATATATATGAGAAACGGCAGCTCGGAGTCTGGTCCAGCCCTGGATACAAACAGCTGACTTCACAGGCTGTGACCTGAGCGTCCTGTGTGCCGACTGCAGCGGAGCTTTAGCTCATAATGACCCTTTAAAAGACGAGTGATGGAGGACAAACACCACCGTCCTTCTGTAGACTTTGTTGTGTCCCTCTGTGTTTTCCTGTCCCTCTCTAATGTTTTGGGCCTGATGAGGACCCCGAACACCAGAAGGTCAGTCAGTTAGCAAGGCTAAAAGCTAACAAAAAAGGTTGCATTAACAATAAAAACACTGAAGACTATTTCTGCTTATTCTGTTACTTTTCCTCCAATCAGCACTCATATGCTGGTTAGCTGGAAGACTTAAAGTGAGCACTTAGGTTATATATCCAAATGCTTCACTCCGTGTAGCCACGTACCTGCACAAACAAACTCTAGAGCCAGGCTAGGGCTAACACATGGTATCATGCTAACAGACCCCAAATAACAACAACAACAAATGTTCTTAAATATCTGTGAACCTGTGTACCCCCTCTCTGCCTCCAGTAATATTTCTGTTTATATTTATACATTTGACAGCTTAACGTTGACTACAGTGATGGCTGTGCTGACAGATCTGCTGCAGCTGGATAATCCACGTTGACAGTAACTGTGTGAAAGGTGCACCTGCTGGCTACATACATGATGTACTGATACAGACTGAAGCTAAAGCTCTAAGGTTCAATCATGACAACATGCTAACACAACGAACATAAGCTAACAAGTTCAGAATCATGAGTCTGTGTCAGAGCAGTGAAGCTAAAAGGTCAGAGGTCATGAGATTATGCTAACAGGCTGCAGTTTCATTTTTGTGGACAAACACGTTAGCAGGTCCTGGTTAGGCAGCAGCAGCACCAGGACCCCTGTTTGCATGTATGTGTGATTGTGTGTGTCTTACCATCATAGTTGACTATAATGATGGCCAACATGTAGTCCTTGCCCATCATGGCTCCGCCCTCCAATACGTGTGTTCCAATCAGCTGATCACCAACACACACATACACACGGGCCCAGAGGACGGTTGTTAACGTCTTCTCCCGTTCGCCTCTCTCTCTGTCTGTCTGTCTCAGTGTCTCTCGTTCCTCCGGCTGTCGCTCTCTCCGACGACACCATCAGTCTTCTTCTTCTCCTCCTTTGTGCTTGCCCAGCGTTTGTCTCTCCCTCTCTCTCCCTCCTCTCTGCCTGATAAACGATGCTGCTTGTCCTCCTCTCCTCCCTGTCCTCCCTCTCCCTGACTCTCCTCCTCCTGCTGATGTCATCACTCCCCTCCCTCTCCTATCTCACCCTTCACTGTAAAAAACTCAGTGTTACTACTGTGGTCGCGTTCACATAATGTCTGGTAAACAGTCAACTCGAGGCACTTCATATTGTACAGTAGACCCTACAATAACACATACAGAGAAAAACCCAACAATCATATGAACCCCTATGAGCAGCACTTTGGCGACAGTGGGAAGGAAAAACTCCCTTTTAACAGGAAGAAACCCCCGACAGAACCAGGCTCATGGAGGGGCGGGGCCATCTGCTGTGATTGGTTGGGATGAGAGAAGGAAGACAGGATAAAGACATGCTGTGGAAGAGAGACAGAGATTAATACTCCTCCAGATTTGGAGGTCTGATTCTCATTCCCACTGTTTCACACTCGGCTGCAAACCGTTCCAGTGCGAGCTGGAGGCCATCACTCCATGAAGCCAACAGAACCACATTTTTTACAAAAAAACAAAGAAGAGACTCTGAGACCACCCAGTGAAGCCTTCAGACACTTCACTACGCCTAGACGTTCTGTCCATAAAAGTTATGAAGAGAATCGATGACAGAGGGCAGCCCTGGCTGAGTGCAACACCCACTGGAAACCAGTCTGACTTATTGCCGACTACGCGGACCAAGGTTGTATTAGGATGGCCTGCTTCAGAGACAGGGATGATAAATATGAACAAGTATCTCTGCCTGGTTTTAGACATCCAGCAGTTAATGTCATCAGTGCAGCTGACAGAGGTCAGATCATAAGATCATCTGCACGGAACAGCAGGAGATGTTGTGGTTCGTTATGATTGTACCAAGTGGGAGCATGTAGAGGCTAAAGAGCAGTGGACCGAGGTCAGAACCCTGAGGGACCCCTGACTGGAGTGTGATTACTTTGACCGTTAGATATGGTGACAGGCAATTCATTTTGTTTGTTTTCAAATCATTTGCTGAGAAATGAAAGATTATAAATGATTAATTATCAGTGGCTCTAAGAGGTGTGACACAGATGTGACAGGTTGGTGGGGTCGAGTACAGAGACTGTAACTGATGAGGAACTTCAGGTGAGAAAGTTTAAAAATGGTCTTGTGGAGTTGAACCTCTATTTCCTGGATCAAAGTTTCACTTTTCACTTCACTAACGGGAGCACGCTACACGGTTATTAGTTTGACTTTCACAATAAAACACTCCAGCGATCAACTAATGACTGCATCCAGGTTCATTAGTTTGTTTACAGTCTCTCTTTATTTCAGGCTCACTGCGTGTCTCACTACGTCATCATATCTGTGACACAGCGGCCACGTGTCCCGGAAATGTTTGTAATGTTGGGAGTTCGTGAAGCTCGAGACATTTCAAGATACAGAACCATTTCCTTTTCAAAGTAAAAGCCTTAACATTAAACGTAAGAACATGTTTAAACGCAACACTATAATCGTTTATTTTATTTTCTAGTTTCTGGGCTTTTACTCATTTCATTTCATTCATTTCATTTATTTGTTCATTTCCAGGCACAACAAATACCTATATTGAACATAAAATGCACAAAACAAAAAACAAAAATTGCCTGAAAAAGGAGTGGGACGAAGAAAACTTATTAAATCCCACCCCTATACTCACTCATCAACAAAAAAACAAAAAACAAAACAAAACAATAAACTTCCCGCAGCTACGCCCATTATTGCATACAGTCCCATCAACAGCCCCGGGCGCATACAAGCATCTAAACGGCAGCTCGCAAACAACAATTAGAGCCTTCATAACTGAATACAGAATATATAAATTATAAATTACATTACCACAGGTAACAGGCAGAATAACTACAAGTAACAAAACACATACATATACATACATATATATCTACACACACATGTACATATATGCACATACATACGCACACTCTTTTTTTTTTTTTTTGAATCCATACCAGCAATGGTAAGAGAACAGACATTACAGAGCACACTAAAAAACCATCATTGAGTATACTGTGACCAGACCAACTGTTTGTAGAGAAATTTAAATCTATGAATATTTTTGCATTGTTTCAGTTGTAAACTCAGACTGTTCCAGATTTTCACACCACATACAGACACACAAAAACCTTTACGGGTTGTTCGAGTTCTGGGTAATTTGAATTCTCCAAATCCTCTACACATTATAAACCTTTTCTCGAATTTCAAATCTAGTTTGTAAATTTGCGATTACTACATTTATAAATTATTAACTCTAAAAAGTCATCTTGTTTCTTTGTTTGCTTATCATAATCAGAAAATATGTATATTTACTCACTTAAGTAACTCAGTTATTGTATAATATTATTGTTAAATGTTATATTTTTATTATTTTATCATAGGTTTTTATTTTATATGCAGCAATTTATTTTATTCCAAAAATTTAGTGGTGACAGAAGAGTTTTCTCTGCCTTTGCACATCTATCTCTCCTTGAACAAGAAAAAATACATATAAAAATGCATATCCTTTCTAATATTTATTCAGAGTGATATTAGAAAAATATAAAATAAATAAACGTTTCAAGAAACTTTTATTTTGAAGCTGGACCGGAAACCGTTCCCCGTGTAGTCTGACCCGGGCCCGGCGTGTTCCGTCCACAGCAGGACTCTGTGTCGGTTTACTTTAAGTTTAATTTGGACCAAAGTTGCCCCGAAGCTTCGGTCCCTGTTTAGCTCGGTGGATTAGCCTCCCGGTTAGCTTAGCCCAGCTTCCCGCCGCTGCTCTCTGGACTCCAACATGGAGGACATGTACGTTAAACCCGGTGAGTTTCCTCCTCCCGGCACAGAGCGGCTCTGCCTCCATGAAGAAGGACATTAATGTTAATGAACGGCGTCGTGCCCGGTAACGATCTGCTCTCCTCTCATCGCCTATTAACAGAACACAGTGACGAACTTCATTCACAAATCTGTGAATTTAAAGTTTTTAGGACTACAGGCAGTAAATAAATAGTGTGTAAACATAATCTGTGTCAGGTACCAGTTATTGGGTTGTTATTCGACATTCGGCCAGCAAACAATCCATAAAATAGAAATGGAGGGTTAGTGTTTTATTTAACGGTAACGGGCTGTTGCGACTTGTATGAGTACGTGTAAGGTTACATTTGAATTTATGTCTGATTTAAACATGCCGTTTGTAGCTGATTTCTCTATGAGTGGAGTCTTCGTGTTCAGAATGATGAACCGGAGTTTGGTTGGACTGGCTGGACACGTAAATGAGTCCGCCTGCTCAGCTGGAACAGAATCACCTGAGAGCCAGGTAGTACCGGACTGCAGTCGCGTGGTCAGCTGACTCCGAAGGGAGTCTGTGTTTATCTAACATCAGAGACACCGCGCGTGGAAAGAAAGACGCGACGAACCTCATTCAAAAACCTGTTAGTTTTACATTTCGCGGAAGCTTCAGCCAGCTCACACACACCTGACACCTGTAAATGTTAGTGTTTCTTAATCCTGAGTGTATTTAGGTTCGGCTCACGAGTCATGCACCAGATGATCATCATCCAGGTGCAAACAGGAGTTTCATTTGATGTTTCCACAAACTGAAAGTCCTGATCAGGTTATAGCGGAAATCACGTGATCAGTGACGGCTCGATAAACGACCTGACTGACCTCCTTATGTTTACACACACGTGGACAACGTTAGTGTTGCTGTTTTTAGATTACAGAGCTGCTTTCATTGATCAGTTATTGATTACGAGGCATCAGATGGTGTGTTTCTGTCTGACCGATGAGGGTCATTGATCACATGAACAGCTTCAGCCATCTGTCACAGGGCAAACTGGGGTATTGATCCCAGTGTGCTTTAAATTAGAGGATGGATCATGTGACCAGTGAGGGGATCAATAATCAGTCACATCTGAGTCACAGTAATGAATCTCCACAATCCACCTCCTGCGTGATGTGAGTCATGTGAGTTTGTGTTGTCCCTGAACCTCACACCATCTCACCTTTACCTGAAACGTCCCAGGTGGAAGGACCACGTCTTTATCTGAATTCTGCAGACTGTCAGGTCCCTGCTGTCAGTAGTGTTCTCAAAAATAGAAACGCTCTTCGCTGTTGTTCAGACTCCATTTTTAATTCCATTAAGTAGAAAATCGTGGGGGTGATCGTGGCTCAAGAGTTGGGAGTTCGTCTTGTAATCGGAAGGTTGCCGGTTCGAGCCCCGGCTCCGACAGTCTCGGTCGTTGTGTCCTTGGGCAAGACACTTCACCCGTTGCCTACTGGTGGTGGTCAAGGGACCAAGTTGATAGGTACGCTGACAGAATCAAAAAGAGGTGGCGCCAGTGTCCAGGCAGCCTCAGCCATCTGTCAGCTGCCCAGGGAGATATACAAAATCGAACCGAATTGGTATGTGGGCTACAATGTAGCTGCCATCACCAGTGTGTGATGGTGGAGTGACTTGGATGTGTAAAAAGCGCTTTTGGCAACGGGTCCGTTAGGAACGAGTATAGCGCATATACAATATACAAGGCCATTATATCACAACAATTCAGATTGTGAGCTGCGGCCTTTCATGGTGTTATCAGGAAGCATGTTTACGGGCCCAGCAGTGGAGCAAGACCGGTGACTGCGTGCATGCCTCTTACCTGAGGAAACATTTATGAGTCTGGTTTCCAAAACTTCCACAACTCTTTGAGCAGGGTATTCCAGGAGTCGGTGGCTGGCAACGACCCCACCTCAGTGTCTCCTATGGCTTCCAGATGGCCCACGGAACCACGAAGGTACCTCGATAACCATCTAACGAAGAGACCGGCCTACCAGCGACTGACCATCAGGAAATAAACGAACAAAAAGATAGTTTTGACTGTGATCGACTCGATAATGAATACGGCTACTTATTGGGAGCCGTGTATATTTTTTTCTTTCCTCGCAGCTTTTTTTGTCGCTTCACGCCGTACAACGTGTAGTCCGCTGTGTGTGCTATGTACGCAGCAGGGGGGGATAGGAGGCTGAGCAGTTTACACTGACAGTATCACAGGAACAGAGCGGGAGGGAGAGTGAGAGCCGGGGGCAACAACAGACAACATGGTGACATTAGAAAGGTAGAAAAGAAGCAACATCTGGACCCATTTCAGCTTTACTGACAACACAAAGGCAGAGTGTGAGTCTGCAAGAAGACGCTGTCGCACAGAGCTGCACAAACAACCTGCACAGGCTCCTGACAACTGTCCACCCATCAGTGCAGGGGGAGATCAAACACAGTCTGCTGAGTGTGATATTAATGAAGGTGCCAGTGTGTCTGCTGCAGCATCTGCAGCATCGTGCAGTGCACCACCACAACCCTGAACCAACCCAGAGCTCTGAGAGCGTTTGCAGAAGTCTGACCCAGCAAGACACGACTCAGCTGATAAAGACCTGCAGACATGACCGCACTTGATTTCCAACTATTTTCAGTTGCTGATGTTTAAGGATTCAGAAAGTTTGTTCACTGAATCCTGTGAATGCACTTCCAAACAATCCTGCCTGCATGACGGAGAACGTGCGTCTGCGCTTTGTTTTGCATATTTTCATTTATATTGCTTTGTGTTGTGGTCTGCAGTGTTTTGTGTTGTTAAGTAGTTAATAGCAGAATTGTAAATAGTTGGTTTTTGTATTTTATAATTTATGTTTTACATTTTATGGAGTGAATCAGTATTTCATTTTGTCCATAATTTTATGTTGTTGTTGATAATAAATTGATTCAAGCAATAAAACAAACAGTCAGCTGATCCACCTGCTGCTAAGAACTACAACAGATACTTAATAATGACCTTCACCTATAGGTGCAGGAGCCCCACCTGCAGCCCCTCCCTCCTCCAACCCTCTCGCACCACCTCCCTGTGCTGTAGCTCCGCCTCTACTCAACCCAGGTAAGAAAGGTTTCTAATGAGATGTGGTGAGTTTACACCTGACAGCTGAGACATTTATTGTTTGGTTTCTCCCAGCTGGACCTCCACCTGGTGCTGTGGCCACGCCCCCTCCTCCTCATCTGGGGCAAATGAGGACTAAGAGAGAGGCTGCGATCAGCCAATCAGAGAGTGAGCCTGAAGTTGAGGGCGTGATGTCGGTGCTGAACGGAGCGCTCGCTGCCTGCAGACGCGCTGTGAAAGTGAGTTCAAAATATGACGTCATTCAGGGGTAAAACCGCAAAGGATTCTGGGAACTCGTGGCAAGCGGTACTAGCGCACGCAGGCTTTCACATGAAAACAGTCACACAGCGATAAAAAGAAACACAAAAATGTCAAGAAGCTGTTGTATTATTAACTGCAATAGCCGGTCGCATGACAGCCACGGGAAGCCGACGGGTAAAGAGATCGGTTGTTATCGGATTACGTCGTTGAAGAGAAATTGTTCGAGCCATGTTTCCGAAATAACAAAGAGCCACGGGTGGCCTGGATTGCAGCCATTCAAAGACCAAATATAACGTCCCAGAACACTCCAGCTCACAGGTTAGTCTGCTGTTGTAGCAGTGATTCTTGAGAGAAGGGACAAAACATGTCGGGCAGATAAAACCCAATTTTGTGGTTAAAAATATGCATACAAGTGTTACCCAGCTGCCTAAAAGACAAACCAAGGCAATGTTTATACAACAAAACTATGATTTTGTCTTCAAACAATTATATGTAAATATGTTTTTGAAAAATCAAAAAATATATTTTAGAAAATTAAAACCTGTTTTGTCCCTAATCTCAGGAATCACTGGTAGTTAATGCGTCATTCATAACATAATTGGTGA
>NW_024583015.1:211787-241107 GCF_018398535.1 Haplochromis burtoni
ACACCACTCTCAGCCACGTGGACAAGAAACAGGGTAACTATGTGCGAATGCTGTTTGTTGATTACAGTTCAGCGTTTAACACAATAGTGCCCTGCAGACTGTTCACAAAGCTGAGGGATCTGGGACTTAACAGCCGTCTGTGTGCATGGGTGTTGGACTTCCTCACTGGCAGAACTCAGGTGGTGAGGGTGGGCAGGTGCTTCTCCAACAGCATCACCTACATGGATGAAGTGAAGAATCTGGCATCGTGGTGCCAGGACAACCACCTCCAGCTGAACGTCGGCAAGACCAAGGAGCTGGTGGTGGACTTCAGAAGGATCCGCACAGAGAAATATGCCTGAAACCCGTAAACGAAGCAGCATCTGGCTGCAGTTTAAAGACCTTTTTGTCTCAACTTTGTCTTGACTCAGTCTGCTGCGGCTCGTCTTCTACCCAGAACTAGAAGGTTTGCCTCTATTACTCCAGTGCTCTCTGACTTACATTGGCTGCCTATTAAATTTCGTATTGATTTTAAAGTTCTGCTGCTTACTTTCAAATGCCTAAACAACCTTGCCCCTGACTATCTCACCGACCTCCTCAGTCTCTATACTCCCAGCGTTCTTTACGATCATCTGGTCAGTTACTTCTGGCCCAGCCCAGGCACCGTCTGAAGACTAGGGGTGATCGTGCCTTTGCCTCTGTAGCACCAAACCTCTGGAATAGTCTTCCTGCTACCATTCGTGCCTCTGACTCCATTCAATCCTTTAAAGCACGCTTGAAAACTTACCTATTCAACCTGGCTTTTCCGACTCACTAATTCTCACCGCTCATTAATTGCTGTATCGTTTCTCTGGATAATCATGATTTCTCCCTTTTCTACTTTAATGCTTTTGTTTGTTTTCTCTACTTTCTCTATTTTACTTGTTTTAATGACTTACTGTTCAAATAAATTACTCTTTATTCCTCGCTGTGAAGCACTTTGGTGTGCCCCCCTGGTTTTAAACCTGCTATATAAATAAAATTGTATTGTACTGTATCTTAACCACTATAATGACCGTGGCGGGACAAACAGGAAGTGATGTCACAGCCACGGACTCGATGACGACACAGACTCAGACTGAGGTAAGTTGCTTTTTTAATTCTCTTTTTTCAGTTCAGGTCAAATTAATTTCACAGAATAATTAAAATGTGTTTAATAAACATTATTGTTTATTAATCACTGTGTTACATTCAAACATCCACAAAAGTGTCAGAAACAAGTTCAGCGTGATCGCCTGTGGACGACTGTGATGAGAGCGTCACCTGCTGAGATTCAGCGAGCTTAAGGAATCTGCTTCTCTTCAAGTGTCGGCAGTTTCCCTACAGGTCATTCTTCATGTCTGCAGGCGCTCTTCAGCTCAGCAACACAAAGCTGACAAAATGATTTTTACTGATTTTTATTTGTCACAAAATATCAAAAACATCAAAACAGTGAAGAAAAAAAAGCAGTCACAGTACAGAAGAGACTAACGAACCGAACACGAGGGGACCGACATTAAAGCGACTCTTTACATTTAATGTTAGAAATCAAAGAGAAACGCCACCAGATGAGGGGAGGAGTCAGAGAAAAGACTTAACTGCAGCAGCTTACAGCTCAGTGTCCGAGTCACTAACAACATTTGAGCCACTTCAAAGACGTCGCCTCTAAGAGCGGCTAACGGAGGCTAACAGCAGCTAAGAAAGGCAGAAACAGAAAGGTTCAGCATCTCAGTGTGGCTGTCGTCAGTCAGCAGTGAGCATCACTGACTCGTGTCCGAGTCCTTTCACAAGGTTTCAGTTTCCTCCGGAGTAAACAGCTGTGGATGCTCCACCCAGCATCGTGAGGTGCCCGCAAGAGCGCTTCAGAGTTACAAATATAAATATATATATTTTTATTCTTGACTTATTGCTAAGTATTTATATTATTAAAACATGTTCAAATATAGTGTGTACAAAAGCATTTTTATCCAAACAGTAGAAGCAACAGCAGGTTAATCTGATGATGATTAAAAGTCACCCTCATGTGGTCAAACTGAAGTACTACAACATAAATATCATTTTATTAGCATTTTAAACTTGTTGTTAAATTAAAACATAAGTTTAAAATTTATTTGATCTCCAGAAGGTTGGACGTGTTATCAGCAGGCCAAGCTGGACCAATCAGAGGAGGACGTATTGGTTTAACCACCCAACAAATGATGTTTCTACATTTTATTTTAGTTTATCAGGTTCTTCTACTGAGCTGTGAAACAAATGAAGTTTTCCACAAAGTCAGTGTGAAAAAATAAAAATGAATTTCTGACCCTGAAAAATTCAAGGTTTTTTATTTGTCACATGCATAGTTATACATGTATAACACACGGTGAAATGAAAATGTCTTGTAGTCATTCCTTATTTGAAGGTGATGGATTCATATTATTGTTTTGTTTTGTTTTCTAAGATGGAACAAAGTCTGAGTTCATGCATGATTTTAAAAAATGAACAAAATCAACACAGAAAAAACATTCACAGGTCAACATGACTAATGTTCTTCACTGTAATTAAAATGTTTTTAAATGAATAAAATGTCATTTATAAAGTGACTATTAGAAGTAAGCAATGGTCAGTGCATCAACATAGAGCTGACGAAATAATATTAACTGAACAGATGGAAAATAAGAGCCGTCATAAAAGATCAAACAACTTTTTCCTCTGCATGATGTCGCACTGAGACGATGTAATAATCATAAATCTTTCATTACTGCTATTACTTCAAACTCTCTGAATGTTGAATTCATCACTCGGCTTTTATTATTTCCTATCAGCTTTAAGTCTCAAACGTGAGCATCACAGCAGTAAAACTTTGGATCTGTCTGCGGCAGGCAGAAGACTGACAGCAGGCTAAACCAATCAGAGGAGTCCTGTAAACACCATCACATACTTCATGTATAAAATAAAGAGTTTTTACCTCGTGTTTGTGGTCCTAGAATCAAAGTTCAAACCTTATCAGTTATTTAAGCTGAGTGGCTTCTGTTAAACACATGAAATAAAAACCCTGCAGAGACAAACAAAGACGCATTAATGTGTCTGTAAAAGTTTATTTAACAGAGAGCAGATGAAGTGTGTCATTAAGCTGGAGCAGTTCTACTGACGCAAACATCAAACTGAGTTTCTGGAGTTCAGTCAATTTGTACATTAACATCTTAAAACAAACAAACAGCAAATATTTTGATTTTTACTGAAGAATTAAAATAAAAAACAAAAACACGAATATTTGTATTTTAATCATTTCAGAAGTCAAGAGAAAGAGTTCATCATCGAACACTGAACAAACTTCCATCCATCCTCTTATCTTTATTAGGGTCACAGGGGGCGGAGCCTATCCCAGTTACACAGGTGGAGAGGCGTGTACACCTGTACAGGTCCACAGCCTGTCGCAGGAGAAACATGAGAACATAAAAACAGTTTGGTGTTGATGAGAAAATCAAACTTGAACTGTTTGATTTCATACCTGCTGTGTGACAGGAGGTCAGAGGTCAGCAGAGGTGCCGAGTCAGCAGGTCCCAGAGGCAGCAGCAGCACAGGAGAGTCGAGCACGCCGCCAGACACGACTTCCTGCCGCCGCCCTGATCCTGCTGCTGATCCACCACGTAAACTGGAAGGACAGGAAGTCACATGACTAAAGCCTGCAGGATGCGTACCCAGTATAACAATCAGTTGTGACGGCTCTACAGTTTTTTCTATTTTGGGATCCGTATGATGTCATAGAGAGGAGAAATCCTTGTATGGCCATCAGAGAAGCCCCGCCTCCTGTTTGTGAGGGACAGCCAATCAGAAAACCTTGTTTTTCTTGTTTTATATGTATTTTCTTTTATGTGGTTATGTGTTCATGACGATTCAGACTCGCAGCTGCTGAGGTCGTCTGAGCATGTGCAGAGGAGGGAGGGTGGAGGCTGAGGATGGAGGAGGAAGATTTTTCCCCACTATGACACACAAACTGCTGACCCTGCCTGAGCTCTCTGTGTCGTGACCTTTGACCTGCCTGCGTGTTTTGGTGGGTACGAGGCCCCTGGGGGCCCGTCGAGCCTGCCCTGGTAGGCCGACTGGGTCCCAAAGGTGCTCTGTGGGGTCATCGGAGCCATGTAACCTGGATGTTCATGGTAATAGGACTGAGGGAAGGTCTGCAGAGGAAACACGTGGTTACCATAGTAACACTGATGGTCAAGTGACAGTTCGTTAATTTGAAGAAAAATTTATTTTCATGCAGTCAAAGAATTTTTAAATCCTAAAACTGAAAAGAGGCTGAAATATAAAACCAGAAGCTTCATAATCTCTGATGATCCTCAGGATGCTGCAGCAGTGCATGCTGGGTACCTGGTACGGAGAGCTGGGGAAGAAGCCAGGCTGACAGGCGAGAGCTGTAAAGAAACAACAGGATCAAAACTTAAACCTCAGTCTGAGAAATGAAAACAGCTGATTGGCTCAGATTCTGCAGGTTTCCTGAAATGAATTCTTCTGTCCCAGCCGCCTGTGAACGCACCTCAGACGCCTGTGAACGCACCTCAGCCGCCTGTGATCGCTCCTCAGCCGCCTGTGAACGCACCTCAGCCGCCTGTGTGCCTGCATCCTCCCTGCTCCACCCTCCTTCCTCCTCCTCCCTGCTCCACCCGTTGCAGTAAAGGCAGAAGAAGCTCATCACATAACTAAACTTTAACTAATGACTTTAATGAAGGCTGTTGCTGTGGCAGTGATGGTCCGTGTTGGTCAAGTTACTTGAAAAAAGTAATTAGTAATTAATAACCAGTGATGGGAATAACAGAGTTACCAACAGCGTTACTTTTTCAGTAACGAGTAATCTAACTAATTACTATTCCTATCGTTACAACACCGTTATCGTTACTAACAAGGAAATGCGGTCTGTTACTGTTTTTCAACAGACGGCTGAAGCTGTGTTCAGCTCACTGCAGCTTATATCAGCTGCAGGAAGTAGCTGTAAGAATCAGGACGCTGCAGCTTTAAGCAGCTGTGCTCCTGCGGACGGTAACCATCACTTTCTGGCACAACAGCTGGAGCTCAGGGGGCAAAACAATCGCACGAGTGCTGCTGTTTGACTGAGGAAGAATAAAGGAGTCGTGGTCAATCACATGACCACTTACAGACAAAGCAACAAGGTGACATATACCAGTTTATAAACTGTGTTGATCGGCCAGTAAAACCAGAGTCATGATAAACAATATAACAAGTTAAAAGGTTAAAACTAATAAAGTTTTAAAAAGAGACTTTTCCATTTGATTACATTTTGTATGATGATGATGCAGAAAAAGCAGAACTGGGCTGAAAGATCTAAATCGTGTTTTTAAAAAGTAACTAAGTAATTAATTACTTTTGAAAATAAGTAATCAGTAAAGTAACGGGATTACTTTTTGGGGGAAGTAATCAGTAATTAGTTACTGATTACTTTTTTCAAGTAACTTGACCAACACTGGTCAATACGTCAGTCTATTTTCAAATAGATGCAAGTAAAACACAGCAGAAAATAAATAAAGTCAAAGACTCAGCGGTCCTGTTGCTCTATTTTCACCTGTAAAGCAGGAGTGGGGTAGGCGGAGGGTTACCCTGGTGCAGGTGTGCCGCGGTCAGTGGAAGAATCCGCGAGTTTCTCTGTGAGTTTCCCATTACGTCGTAGCTACTCGGTGCTTGTTGGAAGTTTAGGGGTTTTTTCGCTGTAAAAAGAAGTTTTCTTCCCACGCACAGCGGACACTCATGTTTTTGTCACTTTTTATGGAATCAAACTCAAAGTAAGGTCAGTACTTCCACGCTTTAAACGCTGCACGCTCATACTCTCTCTGCACTCGATATGTGATCCACTGTTGATCTGCACACAGCTGTTGTCACGAACGTCGCACTCGCTTACGTCACTGTCGTGAGACATTCTCGCAAAAAATCACGGTTTTAGTAACGCAGTAACGCAGCGTTCCTACGGGAAAGTAACGGTAATCTAATTACCGTTTTTGCAATAGTAATCCCTTACTTTACTCGTTACTTGAAAAAAGTAATCTGATTACAACGCGTTACTGCCCATCACTGGTGATGGCACATGCCAACCTTTGACCTCTGTGGCTGAACATGAAGCCAGTTTTGTGTCTTTCAGAGTAAAGCTTGTGCAGCGCAGTTGCACACAGGAAGTGATGTCAAAGATAAAAGAGGACAGACCTGGAGAGAAGGCGGGGGCCGAGGGGCCCTCAGGGAAGTGAGGACGGTACGGCGGAGGCTCGGCGCTCATCCTGGAGGGACGGTCGGCTGATGGCGTCGCTGTAGAAGAGGAGAGCAGAGACACTGAGCGGCTGTCTGAGCGTGGATGCTGACGCGTCTCCTGAGTCAGAGTCAGGTCAGTGAACGCTGCCTCACAGCTCCATAATCCAATCTGCTGCCACAGACCTCCACCTCTCTGTCAACACTGTTTTTATTCACGCTCAGGATTGTTGGTGTCAGCTGAGCCTTATTTACCGTCTGCACAGCACAAAACTTCCAGCTGAGACACAAAGAAGCTTTCAGATGTTTGAACGGGAACTCAAGGTTTCCCATAATTACTTCAGAGCTTCAGTTTAGTCGTCAATACTTTATTACCAGACAACAGAAAGTTCATTTTAACCAAATAACCAGACTCCATTCACGAATCCTGCAATTTAAGGTTTTACAAGCAAGCCTAAGAATTCCAAACTAATTCATTTTACACTTCTGGAATTTTACAGTTTCAAAGTGTCGTCTCTTCAGTTCGTCTCTGTTTAACCCACCTCACTGCAAAAAAACGTCAGAATCCAGGAAACTTTGACCTCAGTCTGCTGCCCGCCTGTAAGAAACCTGCAGTCATCACAGAGCCTTTAAACGTGTGGTTTTTAAATGGAGTCTGGTGTGACAGAATCTGAACTCACCTTCCAGCTGAAGACAAACTTCTGCTAAATCATTGATTTTCTCCCCGGTGAGCTGACAGACGACTGACGGGCTGAGGAGGGCAGACAGCTGCCAGAGGCAGAGGAGGTGTGGTCAGAGGTCTCCTCCTGCTCCTGCTCCTCCTCCTGCTCCACTGATGGTGGCTTCCTGTTTGTTTTTCTTGCAGCGTTTGGGCTCAGACTGGTTCACAGGAAGCCAAATAAAGTCTGCAGCTTTCAGGAGTCACCCTGGAAACAGCTTCAGAGATATCTGCTCATACAAACTGATCACTGATCAATAACATTCAGCCTCATCTCTTTATTTTTTTTGTTGATAATTTATCATCTTTTGAATGTATTTTAATTTTTCAATATTTTTCATTTTTGGTTCTGTTTTTCTGTCTTTTTTACATTTTTAATATTTTATTTTTCACTTTTTAAAATCGTTTTTAACTGTTTCTTTGTTTTTTTACACAAACAATAATAATATCGATTTTTCTTTCCCATTATATGTGTTATTGTTTCATAAATGATAATGTTTTACATTTTTATTAATAAGATTTATTATTTTATTACTTGTATGATTTTTTTGTGCTTACTTTTAAAATATTTATATTCATTATAAATGTTTTTACATTTTTATTTAATTTAATGTGTAAAAAATAAATACAATTTTTTTACATATAAATGTTATTTCTTTAAACAGCTGTTGCTCGAGTTTCATACCAGAAAAAAATGTTTTTATCAGTTTATTATTGGTTCATTTATACATGACATCATTGATCACTTTTACTGCGAGGAAACAATGACAGCCTGTCAGATGCTCAGAAACTCAATCTTACCTAATAACAGTAAATACAACACAGCTTCTATTTAAGGGTACGTCAGCCAATCAGGAAGCAGAAGGAGAGTCAGATGTCACTGTGGGCGTGGCATTTGTTTCAGTTCATGCCTGCATGCAAACTGCTGCTTTCAGCACAGGAAACAGGCCAGTTTATCTTCAGTCTGTTTCTCCAGCGCGTGTTCATCGCCCTCTGGTGGCCGAGTTAGTCAGTGCAGCTTTAAAACACGATAATGAAGCTCAAAGCAGAACAAACAGACGCGTCTCTACAGTTTTTGCTACGTGTCCTCTGTTTACAGGAAGTCTTCCTCCACCTTGGATGTGAAGCGGTCCTTTTTACTAACGTGGGCGGATTTTCACTGTTACCCTTTGAGCCGATCGCCACCTCCTCTGCTCCTCCCTCGTTTGTGCTTGTGGTGGTGACAGACCCTGGAGAGCCGCACAGAGTTCAGGTGAGGCTGTGGCAGTCACACACAGAGACTGATGATGTTACCTCTCAAATCAAACGCCTCACAGTTAGGAGGAGCAGATGTGACTCCGCCCCTCGAGGGGAGAAGCTGTGACGACAGGAAACAAGAAAATGAACTTCAGTTACGACTCATAACCTCGGTTCTATGTGCACAGATGGAGCTGAAGGGGTCAAAGGTCAGGGCTCAGCCTTGTTTATGGTGTGGATGGATGTTTTCAGCGATGAACCTGCTAGCCTTTAAACTTTCGGACGTGTTGGTGGAGGTTTTGATCGACTTCGTCCTTCACTCATCCTGCTGATCAATCACAGCGACTGATTCAGGTGTGTTTGTGGTCCAAGCATCGTGTTCTGGAGTTGCTGGTGATGTCACTCAGCCAGGCGGACCACCAGAGCCCTATGTGCACAGAGTTCAGCCAATCAGAGGCCGGTCTGGAGGCCCAGTGTGGTCAGGGGTAACATATCTGGAGAATCAGCTACCCTAACCCCTGGGGGCTCTGGTGGTCCCGCCTTCATCATTAGGACGTGGCGGCCTGTTTGTTGCGGAAAGTTTCAAAAAACGCCATCATGCCCTTCCTCACATTGCTGCTGCTGCCGCTACCCTTCGCCATCCTCTGCGCCATCATGCTGGAGCTGCTGCCACCATGGTGACGGGATGTGAGGGGAGGGAAGGCGGCGCCATCCATGGAGTTGGCCCGTTTCACCTTTGACGGGTTTGCACGCCATGATTTGGTCCTTGGGGGAGGAGTCTGAGCCACCAGACACTTCTGATACTGGACCTGAAGGAGCAACAGCAGCCAACAGAGGGCGCCAGAGGAATGATTTATTCTTATGATTAATATTTATGCAATATATCAACAAAAACTCTGAGTGTACGTCAGGTGATCAGTGTGATGTCCGTGACCTGCATCTCTCACCATGCACGCAGCCTGGACGGCCTCGGAGATGATCCCAGCGTCCGGTTCACACCAGAACACGTGACATTCAAACTGCTGCGTGCCGCCGTCCACGATCACTGCGAAGGTGTGGCTGTCGTGACCGACGCCCAGGAAGGTGAGGAAGCGTACCTGACACTCCCAGAATGGCTCGTCGCCGTCCTGTCAGCACGACAGGAGGAGGGTTAAACACAGCCATGATGACCTTTGACCTGAAGTCTATGTGCATCGAGGACTGTACCTCTCCTTTCCACAGAGACAGGACGTTATCGGTGACGTGGATCACGGTCGGCTCCCAGTCGTCTCGGTCTGTGGAGTTCATGATGCTTTCTATCGCTCGGTTCAACACCTCCATACCTGCGACACACATCAGCGACCTTTAACCTTTTAATCACACAATATTAAAACACTCCTACTGGTTACACTAAACATTCACAGAGGGTTTTATTTCCACGGAGGCCCTCCTGATCGGAGACCTCAACATCTGCGATCGTCCACGTCAGATGTTCCCTGTGGCGCTTCAGGCCTGTTTCAGGTCGCTCAGCTGATCCGTGCATCTCCAGGTTTCATGACCAGGACTCACCTGGTCTCATGTTGTTAATGTGGGAGCCGTGTATAAAAAAGATCCTAAATAATTAGAGCAGTATTTTGTTAAGTTGCTTGAATTAAAGCTGAAAGTCTGCATCATGGTTGTCTGCATGATCACCTGTATGTGTGTGCTGTACATGAGTGTATATCATGGTCCAAAGCACCAGTGTTTCCAGTGAATGCATATTAATGGTTGAGCTCAGCCCAGGTGTGACAGGTGTGTTTATGTCCTACCCATGGCTCGCGACACCGGCAGGTTGCCGATGTACTGGACCTCAAACTTCTGCACCTGCTGCCGCACTGCCTCCAGAAACTCCACTGAAACGACAGCAAGATCAGTAATCAGCCAAAATTAGTGCAGGACCAATCAGAGCGCAGCGTCTACACTAAGGACGCACGGCAGGTGACTCACCTTGTCTCGGCAGGTCCTCAGGTGAGATGCTCTCCATGGTCAGGGAGCGGGACGGCCTCATCAGAGCCTTCTCAGACATCATCTAAACACAGAGTGTAGAGAAGTAAAAAACGCTGACCTCTGACCTCTCAGGTAAACCAGCTGACCCACAGCTGTAGTTGACCCTGAGCTGCAGGTGGCCCTGAGATGTGGGTGACCTCCACTGACCTTTGAGCACATCTCATGCAGCGCCGTGGCGATGGCTTTGGCTGGAGCGTCGCAGCGAAACACGTGACACTTCAGCACACAGCTGTCCTTATCCCCCGCCACGAAGGCAAAGTCACTGAATGCACCACACACACACACACACACGCACACACGCACACACACGCACGCACGCACGCACACACACGCACACACACGCACGCACACGCACGCACACACGCACGCGCACACGCACACGCACGCACACACGCACACAGCGGACCGATCAGGTGGTGATCAGCAGCTGAACTTAGTTAATGACCCTGACATGTGGAGGAGGCTGTGAGTGTAAGGGTAGTGGTTTACCTGTCCCTGCCCAGGTGTGAGGGGGCGTGGCAAAGAAACACACAGAGTTAGTGTAAACAAACCGAAGCATGCAGGAGCACAAACCAGGAGTTCAGCTCAGTGAAGCACAAACACAGGAAGCGGGGGAATACGCTCTCTGATTGGCTCACCTGCCATTGTTGCAGCCCACCCCCCAAACACGGATATTGATGATTGGCTGACAGTGCAGGGGGGTGTGGTCTAATGGGTCCAACAGGGTCAGGGTGTCTTTTTTCAGAACTAGCATCATCTCGCGGCCCTGCAGACAGACAGGTGGATGGACAGGTGATAAACAGGTTCCACAGGACACACGTGCACTTCCTGCATCCTGCCACAGGAGGGCAGCAGGTGTCTCACCTCCCCCCAGGCACCCAGCCGGTCTCTCTGCTCGGGGCTGCTGCAGTGAGACAGCTGCTGGATGACGTTACTAACAGCGAGGCTGCTGCGACCAGGAGAAAGGTCCTCCTCCTCCACCTGCAGCCAGCCGAGGGAGCGCACGGCAAAACACTGGACAGGTGGAGGGGGAGACATGTAGAGGGGGAGACAGGTGGAGAGGGAGACAGGTGGAGGGGGAGACAGACAGTAGGTTGATGGGTGACAAACAGAAACCAGGACACAGAGGCAGAGAGATTAAATCAGATTAATGCGCAATAAAACGAGGTCGAGAGACACAGACACAAACAAAGAGAGAGAGAGTGAGATTAGCGCAGATTAGAGCACCAGAATAAGTCCTGGACCAACGAGGACCTCTCGTTTCTGTGTTCAACACGTCGTTCCAGAAACCTCTCCATCATTTTCATCATGTTCACACAGGAAGTCGAATGTGCCCTTAATTTATTACCTGTGTAAATGAACAATAACCACAGGGGGCGCTGTGGCCCCAGTCAGAGTTAAAGTGACAGAGTTTTTATTTATTTGACAGAATCAGGTATTATTAATGTTGCTGTCTCACCTTGGAGTCAGGGTCGTGGTTGGTAAGGTCATCTTCGTGCCACGAAGACCTGAGAAACAAAAAGAGTATCACCTGCACAGGTGTAGAGTGCAAACAGCAGGTCCTCATGATTACAAGGATCAGTGTGTCCTCATAAGTCTGCAGAACTACAGTGAGGACCAGGGTCGGGGTCCAGGACACACCTGTGGGGATGTTTGTAACCAGTGGGGACAGCTGTGACGGGACTTCAGCTGTACGAGGACGTGTGTTTACAGTGAGGACATGTGTCCACTGTGAGGATGTGTTTACACTGTGAGGACATGTGTCCACTGTGAGGACGTGTGTCCACTGTGAGGATGTGTTTACACTGTGAGGACGTGTGTCCACTGTGAGGACATGTGTCCACTGTGAGGACAGTTTACACTGTACTGTGAGGACGTGTGTCCACTGTGAGGATGTGTTTACACTGTGAGGACATGTGTCCACTGTGAGGATGTGTTTACACTGTGAGGACGTGTGTCCACTGTGAGGATGTGTTTACACTGTGAGGACGTGTGTCCACTGTGAGGACATTGTCCACTGTGAGGACGTGTGTCCACTGTGAGGATGTGTTTACACTGTGAGGACGTGTGTCCACTGTGAGGATGTGTTTACACTGTGAGGACGTGTGTCCACTGTGAGGACATGTGTCCACTGTGAGGACGTGTGTCCACTGTGAGGATGTGTTTACACTGTGAGGACGTGTGTCCACTGTGAGGACATGTGTCCACTGTGAGGACATGTGTCCACTGTGAGGACGTGTGTCCACTGTGAGGACATGTGTCCACTGTGAGGGTGTTCACTGTGAGGACAGTTCCTGTCCACTGTGAGGACGTGTGTACACTGTGAGGACGTGTGTCCACTGTGAGGATGTGTTTACACTGTGAGGACGTGTGTCCACTGTGAGGACATGTGTCCACTGTGAGGACATGTGTCCACTGTGAGGACGTGTGTCCACTGTGAGGACATGTGTCCACTGTGAGGTGTGTTCACTGTGAGGACAGTTTACACATGTCCACTGTGAGGACGTGTGTCCACTGTGAGGACGTGTGTCCACTGTGAGGACATGTGTCCACTGTGAGGACGTGTGTCCACTGTGAGGACATGTGTCCACTGTGAGGACATGTGTCCACTGTGAGGTTGTGTTTACACTGTGAGGACAGTTTACACATGTCCACTGTGAGGACGTGTGTCCACTGTGAGGACAGTTTAGTCGTCACTCTTTAAAGGACAGCTGTGTCCTGGACCTGGACACCTTTAAGCTGTCATGGTGGGAACACATCACCCATACTGCACATGTATGTGTTACCTGTCCTCAGGTGGACCTTCTGTCTCCTTGTTGGAGCTCTGCTGTCCAGCCTCCTCCTGCTGAGACACCACAGAAGAAGAAAAGCCTGAGGTGACCGGGTCAATCTGAGCAGGTTTACTGGAGCAGGTCTGCTTCTTCTCACCTGGGCATCGAGCAGCTGCGGTGTCCCTGTAAGACGGGGATGTTGCCACTGGGTGGCGCCGGTGGGAACGTGCCAGTAGTACGTTCCCGTGGAGTCTTTGATGGTTCTCCAGCCAGAGGGAAGGTCTGGGTCCAGCAGCAGGTTCTGGTCTGTCCAGATGTTGTCTACAGGGACACAAAGCAGGTAAATATGAACTGTTTAAAAGATGGAGCAAGCTTCTGTCTCTGAGAACATGGGCGGGGCTTAAACCTGCATTCAATCTGATGGCCACCAGTGGGCGATGTGTGTGGTTCCTGTTCTGTTCATGAGTCGCTCTATCACACGTGTGATAGACTGGAGCATCGACAGGAGTACGCTCATTGGCTGACAAACTGTGATCGACTGATTAGCCAATGAATGTGCGCCTTCACATTTAGACCCTTTTGTATTGTCTATATCAGTAAATATTTTTAACAGCGCCCCCTGCAGGTCACAGCAGTGGCTGTAGCTGGCGACCACAGCCGGCTGCATCGGATCGTCAAAGCAGCTGCCGACACCATCGAACATCTCTGCCTCTGCTGCATCTTTCACAAACGCTGCATCAGTCGGGCCTCCTGCATCGTGCGTGACCCCTCACACGACTCTTTTCTCCTCCCTCCCATACGGCAGACGCTGTTGCAGCACCGGGGCCGATCCTGCAGACTGCGGGACAGCAGCTGAACTCACCACAGGCTCCTCCCCCCCCACACACACACAAACTGTAAACTGACTCTATTGGACTCCACAGACCACTGCTGGATGCTGCTCTCCTGCTTATGTTGATCACTTTGTTTCACACTGTGAAGCTGCTACGCTGGTCATTCTAAACAAAGTCACTTTAAATCTCAATTGTAAATTTTAGACTGTTATTAACCCTTTTACCTCAAAGTGTACATTTACTCCCCTTTATATTTTTAGATTTATTCTTATTCGTACTCTTCCCATATGTTGTTCTTGTGCTCTGTATGGAACTGGAGCCTCGTCGTCTCGTCTCCATATACCGAACTGTACATGGCAGAGATGACAATAAAGTTTACTCTGAGTTTGAAAACCCTCGTTGAAGATTTTACAAAATCTTAAATATTCTTAGATTATTTTAGTCTTCTGTTTAAACCAATAGCACCCCGTGATGATGATGATGATGATGATGATGATGATGATGATGAGTGTTACTGCATTCATAAATGCGAGTCAGGGTTCAAATAAAGCACTAGCCAAAGTAATCTCATTACTGCACTCATCTCTAATCGTGTCGTCAAACTTCTTTCAGATGTGAAAATGTTCAAATGTTCTGAACTCAGAGTTCAGACAAACATTCATTTTGTGTGCAGCTGAAACATGCTCACTGTCAGCTCCAGCTGTGAGTCCACAAACTGAGCTCAGACATCCATCACCTCACAGCTGCTTTAACCTCCTAGGACCTGCGTCCACATATGTGGACATCACATTTTGGGTTATTTAGACCAAAATACTCAATTTTGCTCTACAAGGGCCTGATATCCACTTACGAGGACATTATACTGCTACTGTTCTATCGAAATTTTAAACAAATATCCTCATATGTGGCTCTCATTTTTCTTAAAAACAAAAATCAGGTAATTCTTTGTTTTTACATTCATCAGGTCCCAATCCGCCCAAATATCAAAGAGAGATTAAAAATGCTGCTGTGGAAGAGTTCGGGTCTTATGGGGTTAAAGCACCGCTCTGCCCATCATCAGATCAGGTATCGATCCCGGGACATCAGCACTGCTGTCTGCTGCAGAGGACACGTCCATGCGCGCGCAGTCAGCGCTGACACATCACAACTGCATCTGTTCACTCTGAAAGCAACGGCACTTATAATCATTTTAAATTCAATGAAGTGAGCGGTTGCATTTCTGTATAGACACATTCAGCAGCTCACGTTTAATGAAAGCGTCCTTTTAAAGGTAGCTGAACGCTCTGTGATTGGCTGCTCTCTGCACTGAGTCAGCGATGTTCAGATGTGCGTCCGTGGATCTGAAACGTTTTCTCAGATTCTGGTTCCCTGCAGGGTCCTGGGTTGTTCTGGAGAATCCTGAGCCTGAACATAAGTCTGTATGTTTCTATGAGCTGTGCCCCGAGCACGGACACGTCCACCACCTTGTGTCCTTCAGGCCTCCTGCTCTGCTCTCACACTGCTGACTCTCTGAGCTCTGAATGTTCCTGTTTTATTCCTGATATCTCTGTAAAAACTACAACAGGAGAGGCCGGCGGTGATCGGAGGTCACGCTGCGTTAGAGGAAGAGAGGAAACCGGAGAAGCTGTGAATAATTAATAAGTGCTCCGAGACACCAGACGCTGAATGGGCTGATTAAAAGACAACGATACGATCAGCCTGAGACGGGGAGGCGGGGCCATGCTGCTGACCAGCAGAGCTGCAGCCTGAAAGTCGTTCCCACAGCAGAGCACTGATTGTGTCAGACAACAGTTACCTGTGATTGGGAGCTTATACACACTGAGACGCTTACATTCAGTCATGTGGGGGATTTAATATTCCTGGTATATAATCACACGTGTTTCAGATTAAGATGAAAGTTTAAAGTCACGCTCATCCAAACCTTTATTTTAGTCTGTTTCCCCAAACAGGGAGAGACGCCTGCTGAGCATGAACTAAAGGTTTGTCTCATAAATGTTCATGTTGAAGCTGAACGTTGAGCTTCTGCTGGTTCAGGGCTGATGAAGGACTGAGACGGCACCAACGACTGAGATACGAATATAAGAAATACTTTACCCCGTGTTTGGGAAGCTTCCTTTACAATAATAAGAATAATAAGAATAATAATAATAATAAGAAGAAGAAGAAGAATAATAAGAGAGACTCCATCTGTTGGTCAAAGTTACAAATTTTTGTTATTTTTTTCTTTTTGTTTGTTTTTTCAAGAAAAAATCCGCCTTAGCTTTTTATTCGTTTTCTAATCTGTATTGGGGACATTATTTTGTACATGTGCGACCCGGCTGTTTTAAATGGTATGACTAATAGAAATGAATACATGTACCGCGTTACGTATTTAAAATACAAAATATGAGTAACTGTATTCCGTTACAGTTACCGTTTAAAAAGGTGGTATTCAGAATACAGTTACTTTGTTGAAATAAAGGGATTACACGGTACTTTCCTGTTTCATATGTTCGGCTATGCCCTCTCTATTTTTGGTTTCCACGCCCCAAACAAAACGAGGCTCTAATGTCTGTGTCTCAATCTCGCGGCCGCATGATGATAAGAAGGAATAAGTTATTCACAAAAATGATTTAATATGAAGGCAACAGGCAGAGTGTTACGGGCATTGCCCTAAAGCAGCGGTCCCCAACCCCCGGGCCTCGGACCGGTACCGGTCCGTGAGTCGTTTGGTACCGGGCCGCGAGAGTTGAGGCTCAGGTGTGAAATGTATGGTTTTCAGGGTTTTTATCGGTTTTCAGCGTTATTTTGTTATCGTTTTTATCGTTTACTCGGTTTTCCTGGGTCTTTTCACGTGTGTTATGAATAAATCTTTTTTTTGGTACCGGTACTAGTTTTATTTTGTTGTATTTATCCGCGACACCTTAAAGGCCGGTCCATGAAAATATTGTCGGGCATAAACCGGTCCGTGGCGCAAAAAAGGTTGGAGACCGCTGCCCTAAAGCATGCAGCCTGATGGAGCGTAGCCCGTGCTGCAGGGAGGATGGACCTGTGATGTGTCTGTGAGCGAGGAGGGAGAAAAAGGAAAAGTAGGAGCTGTCACCGAGCAGAAACGGGAGCTGGAAGCATGTAAATATAATAATAACCACTGCAGCCAAACAGAGTGCCTGACGAGCCCAGTTGTAAGTAAGCTGTTAAGACTCGACTGTACACTGTGTTCGTGTTTTCCTCTGAAACAATAAGTTCCGTTGAGCAGCCTTTCAACGCCTCTCTCTGTCTCTGCAGCAAAGTTGACCCACACAACAAAGTAAAGCTAGTTTTCGCTACGAGCCGACAGCGAACCCGACGTATAGCCAGAGGTCCCTTTACTACGGTTCGGAGCCGCAGACCTGTTTTATATACGCGAGGAATAGTTTCTACACGAGATCACTGTAACTTGCCTTACTATGTAATAAAGCATGATAATATATTAAGTAATCCAAAGTATTCAGAATACGTTACTCTCATTGAGTAACGTAACGGAATATCGTTACAAAATACATTTTGGCATTATGTAATCTGTAATCTGTAGTGGAATACATTTCAAAAGTAACCTTCCCAACGCTGCATATATATGAGAAACGGCAGCTCGGAGTCTGGTCCAGCCCTGGATACAAACAGCTGACTTCACAGGCTGTGACCTGAGCGTCCTGTGTGCCGACTGCAGCGGAGCTTTAGCTCATAATGACCCTTTAAAAGACGAGTGATGGAGGACAAACACCACCGTCCTTCTGTAGACTTTGTTGTGTCCCTCTGTGTTTTCCTGTCCCTCTCTAATGTTTTGGGCCTGATGAGGACCCCGAACACCAGAAGGTCAGTCAGTTAGCAAGGCTAAAGCTAACAAAAAAGGTTGCATTAACAATAAAAACACTGAAGACTATTTCTGCTTATTCTGTTACTTTTCCTCCAATCAGCACTCATATGCTGGTTAGCTGGAAGACTTAAAGTGAGCACTTAGGTTATATATCCAAATGCTTCACTCCGTGTAGCCACGTACCTGCACAAACAAACTCTAGAGCCAGGCTAGGGCTAACACATGGTATCATGCTAACAGACCCCAAATAACAACAACAACAAATGTTCTTAAATATCTGTGAACCTGTGTACCCCCTCTCTGCCTCCAGTAATATTTCTGTTTATATTTATACATTTGACAGCTTAACGTTGACTACAGTGATGGCTGTGCTGACAGATCTGCTGCAGCTGGATAATCCACGTTGACAGTAACTGTGTGAAAGGTGCACCTGCTGGCTACATACATGATGTACTGATACAGACTGAAGCTAAAGCTCTAAGGTTCAATCATGACAACATGCTAACACAACGAACATAAGCTAACAAGTTCAGAATCATGAGTCTGTGTCAGAGCAGTGAAGCTAAAAGGTCAGAGGTCATGAGATTATGCTAACAGGCTGCAGTTTCATTTTTGTGGACAAACACGTTAGCAGGTCCTGGTTAGGCAGCAGCAGCACCAGGACCCCTGTTTGCATGTATGTGTGATTGTGTGTGTCTTACCATCATAGTTGACTATAATGATGGCCAACATGTAGTCCTTGCCCATCATGGCTCCGCCCTCCAATACGTGTGTTCCAATCAGCTGATCACCAACACACACATACACACGGGCCCAGAGGACGGTTGTTAACGTCTTCTCCCGTTCGCCTCTCTCTCTGTCTGTCTGTCTCAGTGTCTCTCGTTCCTCCGGCTGTCGCTCTCTCCGACGACACCATCAGTCTTCTTCTTCTCCTCCTTTGTGCTTGCCCAGCGTTTGTCTCTCCCTCTCTCTCCCTCCTCTCTGCCTGATAAACGATGCTGCTTGTCCTCCTCTCCTCCCTGTCCTCCCTCTCCCTGACTCTCCTCCTCCTGCTGATGTCATCACTCCCCTCCCTCTCCTATCTCACCCTTCACTGTAAAAAACTCAGTGTTACTACTGTGGTCGCGTTCACATAATGTCTGGTAAACAGTCAACTCGAGGCACTTCATATTGTACAGTAGACCCTACAATAACACATACAGAGAAAAACCCAACAATCATATGACCCCCTATGAGCAGCACTTTGGCGACAGTGGGAAGGAAAAACTCCCTTTTAACAGGAAGAAACCTCCCAGAACCAGGCTCAGGGAGGGGCGGGGCCATCTGCTGTGATTGGTTGGGGTGAGAGAAGGAAGACAGGATAAAGACATGCTGTGGAAGAGAGACAGAGATTAATACTCCTCCAGATTTGGAGGTCTGATTCTCATTCCCACTGTTTCACACTCGGCTGCAAACCGTTCCAGTGCGAGCTGGAGGCCATCACTCCATGAAGCCAACAGAACCACATTTTTTACAAAAAAACAAAGAAGAGACTCTGAGACCACCCAGTGAAGCCTTCAGACACTTCACTACGCCTAGACGTTCTGTCCATAAAAGTTATGAAGAGAATCGATGACAGAGGGCAGCCCTGGCTGAGTGCAACACCCACTGGAAACCAGTCTGACTTATTGCCGACTACGCGGACCAAAGTTGTATTAGGATGGCCTGCTTCAGAGACAGGGATGATAAATATGAACAAGTATCTCTGCCTGGTTTTAGACATCCAGCAGTTAATGTCATCAGTGCAGCTGACAGAGGTCAGATCATAAGATCATCTGCACGGAACAGCAGGAGATGTTGTGGTTCGTTATGATTGTACCAAGTGGGAGCATGTAGAGGCTAAAGAGCAGTGGACCGAGGTCAGAACCCTGAGGGACCCCTGACTGGAGTGTGATTACTTTGACCGTTAGATATGGTGACAGGCAATTCATTTTGTTTGTTTTCAAATCATTTGCTGAGAAATGAAAGATTATAAATGATTAATTATCAGTGGCTCTAAGAGGTGTGACACAGATGTGACAGGTTGGTGGGGTCGAGTACAGAGACTGTAACTGATGAGGAACTTCAGGTGAGAAAGTTTAAAAATGGTCTTGTGGAGTTGAACCTCTATTTCCTGGATCAAAGTTTCACTTTTCACTTCACTAACGGGAGCACGATACACGGTTATTAGTTTGACTTTCACAATAAAATACTCCAGCGATCAACTAATGACTGCATCCAGGTTCATTAGTTTGTTTACAGTCTCTCTTTATTTCAGGCTCACTGCGTGTCTCACTACGTCATCATATCTGTGACACAGCGGCCACGTGTCCCGGAAATGTTTGTAATGTTGGGAGTTCGTGAAGCTCGAGACATTTCAAGATACAGAACCATTTCCTTTTCAAAGTAAAAGCCTTAACATTAAACGTAAGAACATGTTTAAACGCAACACTATAATCTATTTTATTCTAGTTTCTGGAAAAGCGTTTTACTCATTTCATTCATTCATTTCATTTATTTGTTCATTTCCAGGCACAACAAATACCTATATTGAACATAAAATGCACAAAACAAAAAACAAAAATTGCCTGAAAAAGGAGTGGGACGAAGAAAACTTATTAAATCCCACCCCTATACTCACTCATCAACAAAAAAACAAAAAACAAAACAAAACAATAAACTTCCCGCAGCTACGCCCATTATTGCATACAGTCCCATCAACAGCCCCGGGCGCATACAAGCATCTAAACGGCAGCTCGCAAACAACAATTAGAGCCTTCATAACTGAATACAGAATATATAAATTATAAATTACATTACCACAGGTAACAGGCAGAATAACTACAAGTAACAAAACACAACATATACATACATATATATCTACACACACATGTACATATATGCACATACATACGCACACTCTTTTTTTTCTTTTTTTGAATCCATACCAGCAATGGTAAGAGAACAGACATTACAGAGCACACTAAAAAACCATCATTGAGTATACTGTGACCAGACCAACTGTTTGTAGAGAAATTTAAATCTATGAATATTTTTGCATTGTTTCAGTTGTAAACTCAGACTGTTCCAGATTTTCACACCACATACAGACACACAAAAACCTTTACGGGTTGTTCGAGTTCTGGGTAATTTGAATTCTCCAAATCCTCTACACATTATAAACCTTTTCTCGAATTTCAAATCTAGTTTGTAAATTTGCCGTATTTACTACATTTATAAATTATTAACTCTAAAAAGTCATCTTGTTTCTTTGTTTGCTTATCATAATCAGAAAATATGTATATTTACTCACTTAAGTAACTCAGTTATTGTATAATATTATTGTTAAATGTTATATTTTTATTATTTTATCATAGGTTTTTATTTTATATGCAGCAATTTATTTTATTCCAAAAATTTAGTGGTGACAGAAGAGTTTTCTCTGCCTTTGCACATCTATCTCTCCTTGAACAAGAAAAAATACATATAAAAATGCATATCCTTTCTAATATTTATTCAGTGATATTAGAAAAATATAAAATAAATAAACGTTTCAAGAAACTTTTATTTTGAAGCTGGACCGGAAACCGTTCCCCGTGTAGTCTGACCCGGGCCCGGCGTGTCCCGTCCACAGCAGGACTCTGTGTCGGTTTACTTTAAGTTTAATTTGGACCAAAGTTGCCCCGAAGCTTCGGTCCCTGTTTAGCTCGGTGGATTAGCCTCCCGGTTAGCTTAGCCCAGCTTCCCGCCGCTGCTCTCTGGACTCCAACATGGAGGACATGTACGTTAAACCCGGTGAGTTTCCTCCTCCCGGCACAGAGCGGCTCTGCCTCCATGAAGAAGGACATTAATGTTAATGAACGGCGTCGTGCCCGGTAACGATCTGCTCTCCTCTCATCGCCTATTAACAGAACACAGTGACGAACTTCATTCACAAATCTGTGAATTTAAAGTTTTTAGGACTACAGGCAGATAATAGGTTAAAATAAGTGGTAGTAGTTTATGACATCGCACAATCCATATAGGGGGTTGTGTATTACGTAACGGGTGTTGACTTGTATATCGTAGGTTATGAGGTATCCAGGGGGCAAATCCCGCTAGGGACACAGTTCGGCCATGGCCAGTACCAGTATATGTTAAACTAGGTTCGATCGCCAGCAAACAATCCAAGGTAATAAATAGAAATAGGAGGAGTGTACGACAGAATATTTGTCTGCTTCACTTTTAACGGTAACGGGCTGTTGCGACTTGTATGAGTACGTGTAAGGTTACATTTGAATTTATGTCTGATTTAAACATGCCGTTTGTAGCTGATTTCTCTATGAGTGGAGTCTTCGTGTTCAGAATGATGAACCGGAGTTTGGTTGGACTGGCTGGACACGTAAATGAGTCCGCCTGCTCAGCTGGAACAGAATCACCTGAGAGCCAGGTAGTACCGGACTGCAGTCGCGTGGTCAGCTGACTCCGAAGGGAGTCTGTGTTTATCTAACATCAGAGACACCGCGCGTGGAAAGAAAGACGCGACGAACCTCATTCAAAAACCTGTTAGTTTTACATTTCGCGGAAGCTTCAGCCAGCTCACACACACCTGACACCTGTAAATGTTAGTGTTTCTTAATCCTGAGTGTATTTAGGTTCGGCTCACGAGTCATGCACCAGATGATCATCATCCAGGTGCAAACAGGAGTTTCATTTGATGTTTCCACAAACTGAAAGTCCTGATCAGGTTATAGCGGAAATCACGTGATCAGTGACGGCTCGATAAACGACCTGACTGACCTCCTTATGTTTACACACACGTGGACAACGTTAGTGTTGCTGTTTTTAGATTACAGAGCTGCTTTCATTGATCAGTTATTGATTACGAGGCATCAGATGGTGTGTTTCTGTCTGACCGATGAGGGTCATTGATCACATGAACAGCTTCAGCCATCTGTCACAGGGCAAACTGGGGTATTGATCCCAGTGTGCTTTAAATTAGAGGATGGATCATGTGACCAGTGAGGGGATCAATAATCAGTCACATCTGAGTCACAGTAATGAATCTCCACAATCCACCTCCTGCGTGATGTGAGTCATGTGAGTTTGTGTTGTCCCTGAACCTCACACCATCTCACCTTTACCTGAAACGTCCCAGGTGGAAGGACCACGTCTTTATCTGAATTCTGCAGACTGTCAGGTCCCTGCTGTCAGTAGTGTTCTCAAAAATAGAAACGCTCTTCGCTGTTGTTCAGACTCCATTTTTAATTCCATTAAGTAGAAAATCGGGGCGATCGTGGCTCAAGAGTTGGGAGTTCGTCTTGTAATCGGAAGGTTGCCGGTTCGAGCCCCGGCTCCGACAGTCTCGGTCGTTGTGTCCTTGGGCAAGACACTTCACCCGTTGCCTACTGGTGGTGGTAGGACAGTGAAGGTAAGCTCAGAATCGAAAAAAGAAGGTGGCGCCAGTGTCCGGACAGGCCTCGCCATCTGTTCAGTCTGCCCAGGGTGGATATTACACAAAATCACGATTGGTCTGTGGGCTACAATGTAGCTGCCATCACCAGGTGTGTGTGTGGAGTGACTTGGATGTGATAAAAGCGGCTTCTGGAGAGGTCCTGTTAGGTAACGAGTCATGAAGCGCATATACAATATACAAGGCCATTAATACACAACTAATTCAATTGTGAGCTGCGGCCTTTCATGGTGTTATCAGGAAAGCATTGTTTACGGGCAAGCAGATGGAGCAGAACCGGTGACTGCGTGCATGTCCTACTTACTGAAGGAACATTTAGAAAGCTAGGTTCTCCAAAACTTCCACAACTCTTGAGCATGGTATCCAGGAAGCGGTGGCTGGCAACGACCCCCCTCATGTTCTCCTATGGCTTCCAGACGGCCCACGGAACCACGAGAGGTACCGTCCATCTAACCGAAGAGACCGGCCTACCAGCGCTGACACATCAGGAAATAAAACGAACAAAAGTATGTTTGACTGTGATCGACTCGATAATGAATACGGCTACTTATTGGGAGCCGTGTATTTTTTTCTTTCCTCCAGCTTTTTTGTCGCTTCACGCCGCACGTGAAGCCCGTGTATGTGTGTTGAGCTGGGAGGGTGGGTGTAGGGGCTGAGCAGTTTACACTGCAGTACACAGGAACAGAGCGGGAGGGAGAGTGAGAGCCGGGGGCAACAACAGACAACATGGTGACATTAGAAAGGTAGAAAAGAAGCAACATCTGGACCCATTTCAGCTTTACTGACAACACAAAGGCAGAGTGTGAGTCTGCAAGAAGACGCTGTCGCACAGAGCTGCACAAACAACCTGCACAGGCTCCTGACAACTGTCCACCCATCAGTGCAGGGGGAGATCAAACACAGTCTGCTGAGTGTGATATTAATGAAGGTGCCAGTGTGTCTGCTGCAGCATCTGCAGCATCGTGCAGTGCACCACCACAACCCTGAACCAACCCAGAGCTCTGAGAGCGTTTGCAGAAGTCTGACCCAGCAAGACACGACTCAGCTGATAAAGACCTGCAGACATGACCGCACTTGATTTCCAACTATTTTCAGTTGCTGATGTTAAAGGATTCAGAAAGTTTGTTCACTGAATCCTGTGAATGCACTTCCAAACAATCCTGCCTGCATGACGGAGAACGTGCGTCTGCGCTTTGTTTTGCATATTTTCATTTATATTGCTTTGTGTTGTGGTCTGCAGTGTTTTGTGTTGTTAAGTAGTTAATAGCAGAATTGTAAATAGTTGGTTTTTGTATTTTATAATTTATGTTTTACATTTTATGGAGTGAATCAGTATTTCATTTTGTCCATAATTTTATGTTGTTGTTGATAATAAATTGATTCAAGCAATAAAACAAACAGTCAGCTGATCCACCTGCTGCTAAGAACTACAACAGATACTTAATAATGACCTTCACCTATAGGTGCAGGAGCCCCACCTGCAGCCCCTCCCTCCTCCAACCCTCTCGCACCACCTCCCTGTGCTGTAGCTCCGCCTCTACTCAACCCAGGTAAGAAAGGTTTCTAATGAGATGTGGTGAGTTTACACCTGACAGCTGAGACATTTATTGTTTGGTTTCTCCCAGCTGGACCTCCACCTGGTGCTGTGGCCACGCCCCCTCCTCCTCATCTGGGGCAAATGAGGACTAAGAGAGAGGCTGCGATCAGCCAATCAGAGAGTGAGCCTGAAGTTGAGGGCGTGATGTCGGTGCTGAACGGAGCGCTCGCTGCCTGCAGACGCGCTGTGAAAGTGAGTTCAAAATGACGTCATTCAGGGGTAAAACCGCAAAGGATTCTGGGAACTCGTGGCAAGAGGTACTAGCGCACGCAGGCTTTCCAGACATAGCTAGAAAACTGCCACCGCAGGTTCTGAAAACAGACACAGCGATGAAAAAGAAACACAAAAATGTCAAGAACTTGTGTATTATTAACTGCTTAATAAACACAAGCAAACAGCGTAACGCATAGACAGCCACGAGGAAGTCCGCACGGGTAAAGAGATCGGTTGTGTATCGTGATCTACGTCGTGAAGAGAAAATTGTTCGAGCCTATAGTTTCCGATAAGTAACAAAGAGCCACGGGGATGGCCTGGATTGCAGCCCATTCATAAGACCAAATATCAACCTCGTCCCGCTATGAACACTCCAGCTGCACAAGGAAGTTAGGTCTGTGTTGTAAGCAAGTACTTTGAAGAAGGACAAAGACATGTCGGGCAGATAAAAACCCAATTTTGTGCGTTAAGAAATATGCAATACAAGTGATATAGCCCAAGCTGCCTAATAAGCACAAACCAAGGCAAATGTTATACCAAACAACAAAACTCATCCAGATTTTGTTCTTCAAACAATATATATGTAAATCTGTTTTTGAAATCTAATCAACAAAATATATTTTAGAAAATTAAACCTGATTTTGTCGCCTATCTCAGGAAATTCACTCCGGTAGTTAATGCCGTCATTTCACTCCCAACATAAATTGGTGATATACGTGTTACAAGCAAGTCTGGCGCTGAACAGAAATTGTGCGCGCTATGCTCCTTTATTTATTGTGCATAAATAGTGAATTGTCTAACACAATATTGTGTTTCGCTTCTGATTATTATGGTACACTGACCAAAACACATATACTTATATCACAGGGATGAAAACAAGTTGTATTGTGTAATTCACTATATTAGACCCCCAAGTAACGATTACAGCGAATACCAACAAGTAATTATTGTTCGACAATCGCTACATCTGTAATGGCGAACCAGAAATTATTCATCCACTAACTAATTACAATTACCGGTTGAGACTCAAAGGTACCTATTAATAAACGGTTAACGATCATGTGTATTTATCAGCCGCACGATCTTGTGAGACTGGTATAACCTTACCTTGTTCGTACGATGGCTTCTCTTGGCGTTCTACACGGTCATTTTCAACAGGTCCTGCACCCATCCGCTCGGTAAACATGTACCTGGGCTTGTTGCCAGTGACCTGAAGTACATAAACTTCAACGAGTGTATTGGCCTCACTCCACAGAACCGCTATAATTATAAATATGAGCGTGGTGAAAGTTGGGCAGCACGCTGACGTCTTTTGTCCCTCTGTGTGCTCGTGAGGGTCTGACCCTTTCACTCCTTTGATTTTGTCCTCGTATCTTTTCTTTGACTTTTCATCAAGTCTGTCTTTGTACGGACCGGCATTGTTCTCCTTCGTTTTGTACAGAACTTTTTTGGGGGCAAAGAAAACGCAAGAAGGTTTTGGAACCAGAGAATGAACGTTTTGCGGTGCTGCAAATGCTTGCGTTTGATGCATTGCTTTGATTGTTTTGCCACGAGTACCCGTCATGCAATGCGCGAAAGTCACGTGGTCTGTCAATCTCTATATATTACATCAGCAGGGGGCGCCACCACGTTGCAGTGAATGTTACTGTAGCACAAAGTGACCTTTGACCCTGAGCTGAAACTTTGGCTGTGTCCCAATTCAGGGTCTGCAGCCTTAACGGTCCTCAAGGGCCGCCCACTCAAAGACCGCTAAGGCCGGAAGTGCGAGGCTTGTGAAACAGGACGGTCTAGCCTCCGTCGCGCTGCCCAGGTTGCCTAGCAACCATGATACTAACTGGAAACGTTTCACACAGCTTTGTTTGACAGAGATGAAGGAGAACGTGTTTTGTTCGTTTGTTTCTACACGAGCTTTGTGTGGTTTAATGAGGCTGAGACCACACGACTGTCAAACATGATTCCTGTGCTGAACAGTCGTTTAAGATTAGCTAGTAATTAACAATTAGCTGATGTTGTTCATGAGACTAAAGTCATCTCACTGTGGTAATGTAAATATAATATGGCCAATATTATAGTTATTATATTAATCATTATTAGTTATTACAGCAGTGAGCTTGAACTCTGGGTCAAAGATTCAAGTTGCATTTATTTATTTGTCCTGTCACCTTAAATCTTCACTCAAAGAGAAGTACCTGTGACAGTCTATATACAGATGTTTTATATATAAGAGACAAATGTTGTTCTGTCTACATCGCCACATCCTTGAAATTCAGGGCAATGAAGGACGTGTTTGAGGCTGCATTTCGAGCAGCCTTTGAATTGGGACAGCCTTCGTCGCTGTGACGTAATCGTCCTTAAAATGCGGCCTTTAAGGCTGCAGACGCTGAGTTGGGACACAGCCATTATCTTCATCAGAGAAATAACCAGATATTTCAAATCACCTCTGAGCGTCACAGTCTCACCTGCAGTACCAGGTTGGGCCACCGAGAGGCCAACGAGTCATTTCCTTTTCTGTTAACACAAAAATGTGTTTAACTCAGAGCGACCTTTGACCTGTGTGCAGGCTCAGGTGTGTAATGAAGTGGCAAAGCGCCTTCACCTGATGGAGGACAGCTGGAGGTCGGGTAGACTGAGCCTGCCTGTCAGGAGGCGCATGGACACCCTGTCTGCAGGTAAGGTGTCTCACTGCACACCTGTGTGATCGCACACCTGTGTGATCACTCGTCTGTTTGTCTCTCAGAGTTACAGAAGGGTCGCTGGGACGCGGCTGATGACATCCATCGCTCTCTTATGGTTGACCATGTGACTGAGGTTAGCCAATGGATGGTTGGTGTCAAACGACTAATTGCTGAAACCCGAAATCTGAGTCCAGAACTGCTAGAACCACTTCAGAAAGTGAGAGGGCTGGTCGAGGACTCCGCAGAACCTGTCCGAGAACCGGTCAAGGAACCTGGAGAACTCCAGCAGTCTTTACAACTAGTCCAGAAGGAGGAACAACCAGACTCAGCAGAACCAGCCCAGGACCTCGTAGAACCAGTCCAGAACCCCGTAGAACCAGTCCAGGACCCCGTAGAACCAGTCCAGGACCCCGTAGAACCAGTCCAGGACCCCGTCTCTGAGTCCTAACTGTCCAGGACTCCTCTCTTGACAAACTCTGGCGCTTTCACCAGGATTTGCTGCTTTAATTCTCACCATCATGTACTTAAAACAGTCTGGACTTTGGCCACTCCCAGCGGCTAAGCCTGGTAATCTTGGTATCTTGGGATTTTGAACTTAATCTTCCTGGACTGTATTGGGAACTTTGGACCGTAAACAAAGTCGCCCCTGATTCTGCTGCTGAAGCTCCTCCCCCCACTGTAGCACCCTGCCATGGTTTTGTTTCTCTGGCATCTTTCTGGGCTGGCTAGTCCAGCCCAGTGAAACCTGGTTTCAGGATGAGTGTTTGGTCCTGATCAGGTGGATCCTGTTTCTGTCTGATGTGAGAATAAATCTGGTTTCTGTCCTCGATTTGTGTCCGCCTCTTTAATGCTCAATGACTGACTGTTTCCTGATCCAGAACCACCGACATCGGGTATAAAAGTGTCATTAGTTTCTAAGTTTAGGACTGAGCTCAGTCACCCACCTGTGGAGGTCCTCGGTCACCTGGGTCATGGTGAGACTACCTGAGGTAGGTTCTTGAAGATATTTAACCCGTCCTCTGAAAGGCTTCTTCAGTTAGGTTACAGAACGCTGTGATGATCACAGCCTTATTTTATCTGTGTGACATTGTGATGGTCCGAGCAGCGAAGGAAACTTAGCCACAGGTTAAAGTCCAAAAACAAGAGATTTTTTATTAAACCCCAAAACATCATAGTTCAATCCTGCAAAAAGATTCAAAATGTTGGGCCCATAAATAATAATCAGCTAATCAGCCCACAAAAAGGGGTAAAACACACAAAACCCAACTGAAACTAACATCATGAACTCCGATCCCCCCCATGGTCCTGAGTTATGGAATGAGCCAATCTGCAGTTTTCCATCAAGGCTTGCTCCGCCCCTTTTCCACCTCTTGGCTCCTCAATCAAGGGACTGGAGCAGCTGCAACTAAGGTAACTCAGAAAACAAAGATTAATCATACATAACAGTGTAAACTGAAATGTGCGCACTTATTTTAGAATGCAGTGTTATGTGGATACGTGAATGAACTCTAAATCAAAACCAGTTCTTCATTGTCCTGTAAATTAATTCTTATATTTAAAGAAAGACAGATGTGAATGCAACGTTATGTATAAGCCTCAGCACTAATATGCTGATATTACCCCTGTGTGGCTGTGAGTGCAGCCATCACACACACGTTCCTCTGATAACGGCTGTGACGGGGGGAGGCGGAGCTCAGTCGATCCCCTTGATGTGAGCGCGCT